>NC_053022.1:276805580-277105580 GCF_003073215.2 Triticum urartu
AGTACCGCGCAACTTTCGCCGGTACCATAAACCCACCATTTACCTTCCTCAAAACAGCCACCATACCTACATATTATAGCATTTCCATAGCCATTCCGAGATATATTGCCATGCAAATTTTCACCGCTCCATTTGTTATGACACGCTTCATCATTGTCATATTGCCATGCATGATCATGTAGTTGACATCGTATTTGTGGCAAAGCCACCGTTCATAATTTTTCATACATGTCACTCTTGATTCATTGCATATCCCGGTACACCGCCGAACGCATTCAGATAGTCATATTTTGTTCTAAGTATAGAGTTGTAATTCTTGAGTTGTAAGTAAAAAGAAGTGTGATGATCATCATTATTAGAGCATTGTCCGAGTGAGGAAAGGATGATGGAGACTATGATTCCCCCACAAGTCGGGGTGAGACTCCGGACGAAAAATAAAAAAATGAAAAAAATGAAAAAAGGCCAAAAATAAAAAAAGAAAGAAGGCCCAAATAAAAAAATGAGAGAAAAAGAGAGAAGGGACAATGTTACTATCCTTTTTCCACACTTGTGCTTCAAAGTAGCACCATGATCTTCATGATAGAGAGTCTCCTATGTTGTCACTTTCATAAACTAGTGGGAATTTTACATTATAGAACTTGGCTTGTATATTCCAATGATGGGCTTCCTCAAATTGCCCTACACTACAAAAAAAGACACATCTGTGACATTTTGGGCCGAATGAAATTTTTTCTGTCATACATATGACACTTCTATGACGATAATTGTGACAAAACCCGGTATCATCATAGATGTGGTGGGCTCCTACTTCTATGAAAAAAATCATGACAGAAAATGGGCTTTTCGTCCTGGGCGGGCCGGAGACGCAGCTGCATGACATTCTTTGGGCCGTCCATGACGGAAAAAACCGTGGTAGAAGCGAGGGGGAGGAAAATTTCGGGGAGTTACCGATTATGGTGGGAGGTCGGGGGCTGAGCGATGCACGTTCCTCTCGTACACGTACGCGCGTGTGTGCGAGGCATTGGCTCTAACTGAACCCGAGCGAGGCGTTGGGCTCTAACTGAACCCGAGCGATTACACTGTAGGCTACGCATTACTGAACCTGAGCGATCGATCGATGGCTGTTAACTGAACCCGATCGAGCGATTCCTTCGCTATTGCTGCTAACTGAAGCCGATCGATTAGATGAATAGTGAGCGTTGCGGGGGGTTGGATGAACAGTGAGTGGTGGCGTTGCCTCTGGATGAACAGGACCCTGTGGTGTGGAGGGCTGGATGAACAGTAGACGGTGGAGGGGTGCTCGTGGAGGGGTGGTTGAACAGGACCCCGTGGTGTGGAGGGCTGGATGAACAGTAGACGGTGGAGGGGTGCCCGTGGAGGGGTGGTTGAATAGTAGCCGGTGCAGTAGTGCGCGGTGGAGGTCGTCGGTAGCCCATGGAGGCTGGAGGAGGTCGACGGTGGAGATGAACAGTATCCCGTGGAGTCCCGTTTTGCGGTACGCACACTCCTCCCGATCAATAGGACCCCCATTTCGACCGTAGTGCTCCAACACAAGTCCGTTTCCTCCGTTTTGCGATACGCCACACCCGTCCCGATCAACAGGACCCCCATTTCGACTGTAGCAGGTCCGTTTTCTCCGTTTTGTGGTACGCCAGACCCCTCCCGATGAATAGGATCCCGTTTTGAACGTGGCCGGTCGAACACAAGGTCATTTCCTCCGTTTTGTGGTACGCCAGGCCTCGTTTCTATCGCCTGTTCCGTCCAAGCCCTCCTGATGAACACGACCACGCATTCCGTTCCGACCCAGCAGGTTGGCTCCCACATGTTCCGTTGCCTCCCGATGAACACGACGCATTCTGTTGCCTCCCCATGAACACGACGCAACATTCCGTTGCCTCCCCATGAACACGATGATGACGCTGTTTCTCCGTTCCAACCCAGCCATGTACACGAGCCCTGGCCGTACGTATGCGCGAGTAGGCGTTCGAGACCCTGTCCGTATGTACGTACGTGGCTGTATTTTCTTTCTTGCACCCTGGCCGCTGTACGTACGTGTACATGCTACGTGCGCGCCTCTACTACAACACGTACACGCCTCTACTACGACACATGCGCGCCTCTACATCGACCAGTATATATGTACGTACACGTTCGCGACCAGAATGACAACGCTACGTACGCTTCGACCAGGTGGGTCCCAACTGTCAGGCACTTCCTTAGCTGCGAAGATGTAGCTGGTGGGTCCCAGCAGTCAGGGGGGCGAATCGTTTTGTTTTCTTTTGCCCGGACGCACTTCCTTGCATGCGAAGGTGTAGCTGCTGGGTCCCAGCAGTCAGGTGGGGAATCGCTTTTTTGCCCGGACGCACTTCCTTGCGTGCGAAAATGTAGCTAGTGGGTCCCAACAGTCAGGGGGGCAAATCATTTTTTTCGGACACACTTCCTTGCATGCGAAGATGTAGCTGGTGGGTCCCAGCAGTCAGGTGGGCGAATCGTTTTTTCGGACGCACTTCCTTGCATGTGAAGATGTAGCTGGTGGGTCCTAGCAGTCAGGGGGAACGTTTTTTCGCAAAATACGGTGGCCCGTCCGGTGGGTCCCCGCTGTCAGGTGGAGGAATAATTATTTTGTGTGTAATAAGGAGGCACTTCCTTGTTGCGGCCATGGATCCAGCTGTCAGCCTCTCCACGTACAGTCCACGTCCAATGAAAGCCATTCCTTGACCATGTTGACCACGCCGCGCCGAGACCACCAGTGCGGTGGACGACGGTGAGGCCTAGGAAGGGGACGACGCGGAGCCGAGGAAGACGCGGCAGTGGATGCCCATGCGTAGAGGAGTATGAGGGTTCACTCGTTCGGCTGCGGTGTGAGGCTGTCGTCGCCGCAGAATAACAGGGGTGTGGGTGCGTAGATGGATGGCCTGGCCAGCGGTGAGAGTAGTAGGGGGCGGCGAGGCCTCCGCGGCATCACAGCCGGCCACGGGCGGCAGGAGCAGGCGGCACGACCGGTGCTGCTTTGGGCGGCTGGAGCAAGAAGACCAGAGGTTGAAGAAGCACTACAGACATTGGATGGACATCGTACGGTCACTGGAGCTAGAATCGTTCATATATTGACTAAAGTTGACAAAGGCCTCCGTCCCAGTCAACTTAGTAGGCCCACAAGTCAGCCTCCCACCAAGGTGGGTCCTAGCTAGCAGGGGGTATTCATTTTTTTGTGCATAATAACGAGGCACTTCCGGTGGGTCCAAGCTGACAGCGGGGGGAACGTTTTTTTCACGAAATACGGTGGCCCGTCCTGTGGGTCCCAGCAGTCAAGGGGAAACGTTTTTTTCGTGAAATACTGGTGGCCCGTCCGGTGGGTCCCTGCTGTCAGGTGGAGGAATAATTATTTTCCACGTAATAAGGAGGCACTTCCTTGCGACTGCCATGGACCCAGCTGTCAGCCTCTCCACGTGTAGTACTCTTTCGATGGAAGTCAGTCGTTGACCACATTGACCACGCCGCGCCGATAGCACCACGGCGATGGACGACAGCGAGGCCTAGGAAGGGGACGACGCGGAGCCGGGGAAGACGCGGCAGTGGAAGCCCGCGTGGAGAGGAGTACGAGGGTTCACCGGTTCAGCTGCGATGTGAGGCTGCCGTCGCCGCAAAATAACAGGGGGTGTGAGTGAGTAGAGGGATGCCCTGGCCAGCGCTGGGAGTAGTAGGGGCACTGAGGCCTGCGCGGCAGCACAGCTGGCCACGAGAGGCGGGAGTAGGCGGTCCCGCCGGCGCTGGTTTGGCGGCTGGAGCAAGAAGATCAGAGATTGAAGAAACACGACGGCCGTTGGATTGACATCCAATGGTTACGTCTGCTAGAATCGTTTGTTGACATATATAATAACTAAAAAAATCTTGCATACGCGTCAACTAAACAGGCCCACAAGTCAGACCAGTCCCTTTTTTAATAATTTATATATAGCTCATGGCAACTTCTTATGCAATTTATTGCAGTCATTTTTTTGGTTGGCCAGGGCGAATTTCGCATATTTCTGTGAGTTCCAAACTATTTTTAATACCGAAATGTCGAGCCAGATTTAAAGTACTTTGAAGATATATTTAAATTAGGTTAATGCCCAGTGAAATAGGAATCTGAAAATGTGAAAAAATTCAGAAATTATAAAGTAATTGCCAATTTGTCATCTATTTTTATATTTACAACCCATTTCATATTACTTTCAAGATTTGCACGCGTCTTGAAAGAGTTGCAGCCCATCAGGGCGTAGAAAAATAAGTAGGCCTGTATTGGGTATTCTTTAGAAAAAATTAACTGGGCTCATTTTCACAAAGAAAAAATAGCTGGGCTGGTCACATGGTGAACATAAAATATAAGCCTGGGCTAGATGGGCCACAAACCAGTTCAAACCCTGCTCCGTCTCAACAATACCAAACAAAAAATACTGCTCGAGTAGCTACGTCCCAGGTGTCAGCCGATCTTGTGATGGTCTCTTCTCTATTGACTATATATGCTCACAATGTCGTGGGTCCCAGATGTCAGGAAAACACTAGGAGGAAGCATTTTATTTTTCCATACGCTGACGTGGTGGGCCCCTACTGTCATCCTCTCCACGTACTTCTGCCGATTCCTGTTGTTTGTTGACCATGTTGACAACACGAGAGGGCGGCGCCGTGGCGAGCGCACCAAAGCGCGCGGAGGACGTCGGCGTTAACGATTTAGGAGACGGTGGGGCGGCGATGCGTGCGCTGAGGTGCAGCCAGCCATGGGAGGCGGAAGCAGGCGGCCCCGCCAACGCTGGTTTGGTTTTGGCGGCTGGAGGAAGATAGGACTAAAGAAACACGACAGACTATAAAAGCAGCATGAGTACTTAACAACCTTAACTGAAACCAGCAGGGGCACTTAACAACCAAAGCTGAAAGTGGTATGAGTACTTATACAGGTTCAACCGTACAAAGCACGCCTCGAACAGTGATACTTTGCCTACAGTTAACCAAGGGTGAGGCCGCCAAGCCCCAGGACAAGGCCCGGGCGCCACCCCGTGCATCCACAACCTTCTGAAAGCGGCTTCATCTCGCAACGTGGTCAATAAACAGGATATTCGCTTTAGAGCCATGGAAAAGCATGAACATAATCTTCTGTCCTATTCTCCAAGATGGATGGGCCTTCATTATTTGAGACCACCCATGAATAAGTATCTTTTCACCTCCAAGGGGAATTGAGTAGGTCGACATAAACATCATGTTGTGACCAAGCGCAAGTCTGACCCGACCATGGTCAGGCATCTGTATAGGAACAATAGAACTCGGCAGTTCCTGTTTCAAGAAGATCACGGCTGTAAAACTATGTATACCATGTGATAAATAATATACCATGTGATAAATAATTCTGTCGTACTACTTATACACACAGGACACTTGTTTCACCATGCCAGATTATTACATCAAAATCTCTCGGAGGATAGATCAGTTCGGCAGTAGCGTGCTGCTACTGAAGAATTTCAAAGTTGATTTGGACCAGCTCTCCTTGCCGAGAAAGGTCGATTTTGACATCATCCCCTACCGCAAGATATGATTTAGATTTGAACCTTGACCATCCTTTAGCTTCAATCATCATGTGACCATCTTTTGTACTTACGGTATATTGAGCTGGTTCATTCACACCAAGGCTACGCATGGTAAGAGAAACTTGGCCGCGGTCGCCCGGATTGTTGAACGACTCCCTCGTTGCTCTAGGAATTCTCTGTTTGCAAACAAGAAGACATACCCAAACAGTTAGATCGACACAATGAATCATGTGAAACAACATGGAAAGAAAAAAGAACGAAGCACTTGGGCGACCAATGCTTACCAAGAAGGTGTACATGTCGGTTTTTGTAAGGACTTTGGTATATGAAGTGCGAACTGCAGCCCAGTCTGTTGCCGGTGCAACTGCACGGGCCGGAGCAGATGCAAGTGCAAGTGTTGGTGCAGGTGTCAAAGCCGCTGCTGCTGCCGGAGATGGTGCTCCTTGTAGAGCTGGTGCCGGTGTCGAAGCAAGTGCCGGTGTCGATGCCCGATCCTACGGTAGATCAGACTGATCCGCTGATGCGGTCAGTGCCCAATCCTCAGCTGGATTAGACTGAGCTGCTGCCGCTGTCAGTGCTAGAGCAACTGCCGGTGCTCGATCTGTGCGAGACAACGGCGATCGTGTCTGGAATGCTATGATTAGCTTTCTAAATTGACCAGGATCCGTGACCGTGATCCAGTTTTTTTTCTTAATTTCTTTTAAACGCGAGGAGGACTAATTGTGGCGTTTTTGTTAAACCAAACTGCAGTTCATCATAGGGATTCAGCTTGTACTCAGACAACAGACTGATCCAATTTTGTCCAGTAATATAAGTGGTGGACAGTGCCTTCGTTACTGACACGACATAAGAAGTGAAACCTGCAAAAATAGCCATCGTAGAGCAAACCAAACGGTTTATTCTGTGATGAATGTCACATGGCAAAACCTGCATCGTAAAATTGCAGGGAAAGAAAGAAAACATGACAATAAATCAATAAGATTTAGACAGTAAATCAATAAGATTTACTTGATGTGACACGAGTGAATCCTTACCAGGAAATCACTATGTTGAAGTACTAAACAGAAGATTGATCGTCCAACTACGCGTGGCATGCAGGGGCCCCGCCTACTCCCACAAGCAGGACAGTCCAAAGGTCGTGACAAATCGTATGGACCGAACATCCATGGGACTGGAAGTCCTGGTGGGTGCGATAAACCCTACAATGAATACAGATATTGGAGTGTAACCATAATTGATAAACTGTCCTCACAAAAAATATGATCTGGATACTTCAAAATATACGGATTGAATTGAGTGGACAGACATTAACATAGACCGTTCTCAGGACTGACCACACACCAAAAGCGGTAGTACTAATAAACAATACAGGGTTCACAAACACAAATCAAGTACTGAACAATAGTACTTACTACAGACAAGCAAAGTTGCACTAACTAAACTCTGCAGACTATTTCTTGCCACCGACCTACGGGATGCTCCCCGCATAACTGACTAGGACATGGACTTTGTGTGAGATGTCTACATGCACCATCACCATCTTGTCAACCTTGGAAACCTAACAGAGTGGTCTTTCCACTCATAAACATGATGATGAAGACAGGCCACATCAGATTTGTTGGGAAGCTTTACAAGAACCACACCCTTCATAATTGAAGGCACAACCAGGAAATTGTTGTGGTCAAGTACAGCCTCGAGAACACGCCTGACAACAATGCTACAGGAAAACACTAGTTCAGGACACGTGGCGACAAGGACACAGCAGCTGAATAGTTCAGTAGTAGAACTCAGCATCAGGTCTTCCAGTTCACACGGCGTGACTTTGAGAACTTCATCTCCACCGCGGACCTGGTTTTAATTCAAACAGAAACCATATTTGATTACTACCTCCGTTCAGAAATATAAGATGATTTTCGATATTATACTCCATATATGACTACATATACGCACAGAAATGAGTGAACAAAGACACTAGAACATGTCTTCAAAGGCATGAGAGCAGAGGGATTACATGTAATATCCATAACACAAGTTACTGAGGCAAATATACCCTCTTAAAAGGTAGCATTGATGTTCATAAAGTACTCCCTCCGTCCCAAAATTCTTGTCTTAGATTTTTCTAGATACGGATGTATCAAGTCACATTTTAGTATTAGATGCATCCGTATCTAGACAAATCTAAGATAAGAAATTTGGGACAAAGGGAGTAGTTGAAAGTAATCTATCAGAAATTAGTGTCAACCTCTCGCATGTTTTGGTCAAAAGAGGAATTTAGAACCGTCATTTGGCACACTAAAATCACATACAAGATCACCCAGAAAGTTGTACTACCAGTACTAGTACTACGTGTTAGATGAAAAAACATGATCAAGATCGAGAAAAAGATTGTCAACAAGAGACATTACCTGGACTTGCTTAATGAGGGATCCCGGAGAGGGGGGCTTGGACAGGGCAATGGCTTTGAGCTTGTCTGCCGTAGTCTCGGCGGGGTCCTTGCGCTTCTTCGTACCATGAGCCTCGACGGTTTTGGACAGAGCCATAGACATCACGTCAGCTGGTGCTCCGGCGTCCATCCAAGAGAGGAAGCTGAGAGAGAAGAGTGAATGGAGGAACGAGATGAGGGAGAAGCAAAGCGAGTGGGGGTTTTCTTCAAGAGAGGAAGCTGAGAGAGAAGAGTGAAATGATGGTTGCTTCGTCCGTCCAACTTACTGCTGGAAAGGAGGGGGTTTTGTGATTTGATGGCTCAGTGGGCATTACTGCGCGATTTGATCGGGGTAGTCCACCGTCACTCTACTACGGAGTAATTTAGTGCATGGCTAGTGGACCCAGGTGCTGGCTGTCCCACACATCGACGTAAGTGAGTAATTTAGTGCATGGCTGGAGGAGGATCCGCACGGTAGAGCGTGTCCACTATTTTTCTGAAGAAAAAAATGATTACAACAAGCATTTCCATTCTTACGACGAAGGAGTGCGAAACACGGCAGCCACTTGAACATACACAGTGCTCCTACTACTAGGTATGTGCAGTGGTTCATACGTCAGTACTACACAATCTAGTTGCTAGTGTAGTAAGATATGACGATAACAAATGATGTTGTGCGCATGTCAACTACTCCTATATGTAACATAGTACCGCTTTTTCGACTGTCCGGTCGAGAATGAACGGTGAGATCAATGTTAACAGAACTTGGTCCACAGCGCATGGAGAGTACGGTGCTACAGTACTCCACGAAACATGAACCATATGAAGCACGAATAGTGTTTGGCAGGGTGTATGAAGGGTGCACGGGATGGGAGCAAAAGTTCCCTTCTCGACTCACTTTTGGTTGTTTGGCAGAGTGCATGAAGGGTGCACGAGTTCACACTAGTAGGTTGATAAAAATACACGAAGAGGAAACAACTATATTGAGATAAGAATGCAATCGAACACACCCACACGCTTTGTGCTACAGTGACTGATCTACACCGTATGAGTTTGATCCAACGGTCATGTTGCGCCGAGACATGGACATGCCCATGCAGAGGGCGCCTAAACACCACCGAAGTCCCTCTGCTTCTCGAGGCGCACGATGTTGCTGATGTAGGGTGAAACCGCCCGTAGAGCCTGCTCCCGGTTGACGGGAGCCAGCTCATCAAAGACGGCGTCCAATGGCACGAATGGATTCTGGTGACGGAGCCCTGATATTCGCCCGGCAACGGCGACGGCAGCCCGCAACCGCTCCTTGTCCAACACAGCCCCCACCATCGCGCGGAGACGGCTCAGCTCCTCGGAGATATAGGTGAAGAAGGAGACCAGGTCAGGAAGCCGCAGCTCGTTGAAGTCGACCGGGTGGTCGAACGGGTTTAGCCCGACGGCCGGCATCGTCGCACTGGCACGACGGTAGGCATGACGCAGCCGCAACACGTGCATGGCAACTTGGTTCACCAAGTGGCTGAGGCGATCCTGGACCTCGTCACGATCGGGCCGCTCGCGCTCCAGCCGGCTCCCCTGATGGCCTATCGTATCTCCCGCTTTCTGCAGCAACGTCGCCGATTGTGGTGGACGCCTGCCGCTTTTGAAGCTCCGTGAACTCCCGAACATAGCGGAGGAGCATGGCACTCCTCTCCTTGAGCTCACGGAGCTCCACGTCCTTGGCCCTGAGCTCCGCATCCTTGGCATGGAGCTCCTGTGTCAGGAGCCTCACCTCGGACTCCGTGATCTGTTGCGCCGCAATGGCACCAGGTAGAAGCAATGGGGAGAGGAAGCAAAGGGGGCGAAACGGCTGAAAGGCAATGCAATCTACGGGAAGGCGTAGGGAGCGGGGAATCTTTTGGTTTTCACCATGGTAAAACACCAGTCGACGACTTCTCACATCAGGGAGCAGTGGCTTTTTACAGGCGGAGTCATCGTGACTAATTGCTGCCGCGCCTGCTCCCGTCAATCAAAAAATTAAAAATCCTGTCGCGCCTGCTCCCGTCAATCAAAAAATTAAAAATCCTGCCGCACCCAACACCAGAGCAACGCCGCGGTGGATATTTAAATTTACCTGCCGGCAAGTAGATAAAAAAGGGGTGAAAAAACAAATGTGGCGGCGGCCTAGCTAATCGGTCGAACTAGCCCAACTAGCTAGCCACAGTGCTTCACTGATGTACTCGGCGGGAAAGGTGGTCTTTCGTGATTTGACGACTCATTTACTTGCTTCGGCGCTACGACTGAGGAGGACCCAGAAAACACGCGGTAGGGCATCCCACGTCAGGAAGAATATATGCGTGCACCACCCGGGAGGACCCCGAAACCGCGCGGTAGGGTGTGCCACATCTCGACACGAAGGAAAAATGTGCGTGTAAAAATATACTGTATCAGATGTAGTACCTATGGTTCGACCTCGGGACCCAGCCAGTCGGTCAAAAACACCCCACTAGCCACACAGCTTCATCATGCAAATGTGGCACGGAGGATAGATGTGGTTAGCTCCGTCTCGACCAGCCACAAAGTCTCTTGTTCTAGGCGATTCTTCTATTTTCCAAGATTTTTTTAGTTGTAATAACACCATGGCAAGCTAGCGCCGCTCTTCATGTGTGCCCGTGCAAAGGTTAGACGATGGAGAGAAGAGAGATTGAGATCGCAGACCTGGGACCCACCAGTAAGTGAGACAACGGTCATGCACATGTTGACGAGGCACTCCCTCTACTCTACTCAACGCAAGTACTGTATAAAATCAAGTTATGGTACAAAGCCAAGAACCATTCGTTTTTTCAGGCTATCGACTTACGCTTTGTAGTCCAGGTTTCCAGTTCGAATCTCGTCTTTCAGATTTGTTAGTTTTAGGTCCAAATTTGATTAATGACAAGTGGGACCCCCGTGTGTTGTTCCGATATTTCAGTGTAGGATGGTTTTTTTGAACAAACACTTTGTGTGGTTAGACAAGTAACGGCACGAGTTACACGTATTTTGCAAGTTTACGAACAAAAATGACAGCGGCATAGAATATCTCATCCACCCTGCAGCTTAGATACTATGGTGATACGAGTTTTTACACCGTTGGAAGTTAGATCCAATGGCTTGGGAGTAGTCTTTGTAATTATGCGCAATTTCCAAACTCTCCAGAGGTTTTTTTGCAAATAAAACATTCAGGCCTCGTGTGTGCCGATGCATCTTCGATCCAACGGCTCCCCGGTGCTCATATTAGGTGCTCCCCATAGCTTAATTACCCGCTACAGTGATATGAACATCTAGGTCGTATGATTAGTGATCAGATGGCACATGCGTAGTACTTGTACTTTCTGTGCATTTCCCAAACTCTATCAACCGTATATTGCAAAAACATTCAAACCTCCTACTATGGGCCATTAGATCTCAATGAACTCGTATCACCATAGAATCTACGGTGCGGGAGCACCTCATACTCTCCCATGCGAGAAAACATAAGGTGCTATCGCAGCTTGGATGCTACGGTGATACGAGCTTGGAGGTCATTTGATCTGAGATCCAATGGCATCTGAGCAGTCTTTGTGCTTGTAAGTAGTGGCCGAACTCTTTTGGGGCTTTTCTGCAAAAAACCATTCGAACCACCGAGGAGGTGTTGGGTCACAAATCCAACCCCTCCGAAGAGCTTGTATCACCAAAGCATCTAAGGTGTGGTAGCACATGATATTCTTACATACATGACAATATGATGTCCTCCTTCATCTTAGATGCTATGGTGATACGAGCTTCGAGGTCGTTGGATATGGGATCAAAGGGCATCTAAGTAGTTTTTGTACAAATTGTGTGCAATTCTCAAACTCATCAAGGTTTCCTGTAAAAATATTAAGACACATCATGTGAGCTGCTATATCTCAGATCTACAAGCTCCAAGCAACTCGTATCGGCATATAGCATCTAAGGTATGGGGGCACATGATATTCTCCCAGGGAGGAGGGGTGGGGGTGCACACCAATCGGTGGTTGGGAGGGTGGGGACAAATATAATCTAAACAACCCTAAACAGAGCTCCACAATTTTATCTAAGGTCGAGGGGTTGACCCCCGACAATCATAGCTCCACCTAAACACAACATTTGCATGTAGTGTAGTACTAGACTTAATATTCATGTTTCAGTTTCATGTTCATTTTAAATATTGAACTGAGGACCATGGATGTATTACATTTTACTCCCTTTGTTCCTAAATATTAGTCTTTTTAGAGGCTTCAAATGGACTGGCACATACGTATGTATATAGACATATTTTAGAGTCTAGATTCACTCATTTTGCTCCGTATGTAGTCACTTGTTGAACTCTCTAAAAGACTAATATTTAGGAATAGAAGGAGTATTTTTGAATTCGTGTCATACATGCATGGTTTAGAAAAATAGATGCACTATACATATTGGATTGTTGTTGTGTTTGTGCATGTCTCTCTCTGTGTGTGTGTGTGTGTGTGTGTGGTCATATGCTTGATACATACAAAGTTTTCTCACCTCCATATTGTTCATCTTTTAAATTTGAATTTCCATTGGAAAACTTACTAGGGATACCATGAAATGTGAAATCCACGTTGAGATCACTATATCACAAACTCACTCTAATTCAACAACTCGTCATAAATCAATTACCACGTTGATATTAGTATTTGCAAGGAAAATACAGGTATTGTAATACACATAGATTCGTTCGGCAATTTAAAAGGTTCTTTCGTATTCTCAAATGGTAGGACCCAACGGCGTACCAGCCAGACCTTGGCTCGTGTTGATCCTAAAAAAACTGGGCTCGTGTCCTTCGGTGGTGTGTGTGGTACGCACATTAGGCAACCCCGACCAGTCGAGCCTCAGCATTTCAAGTTGAAATATCTGGCGGCCGGAATTCCAGCCCTAGGAAATTCCCCTCATGTCCCCGGTCCATAATGACTACCGATGAACAATGGAGGGATGCTTTAGTAACTAGACAACGTTACCTACCATGCCGAGCATGGTTCAATTCCCTCGATCGCCGCTCGTCAAGGTCACCCATCAACTGCATTGCCTAGTACTACTACTACGCCAGGATGAGCACAGAATCGAGCCCGTTTTTTCGTGCCTAGTACTTGAGTTAATATATCAGGCAATGCATTGGTACGGTGGGATTATCCTTTTACTCTGCATATATAACTTGTCTGAAGTCTAACTAAGCAAAATGTTTGACCAAATCCTTTCTTAAGAAATACAACAGGACAGATGTACGGCTTGAAAATTTATTGCATGATGCAGGTTATGATATTGTTTCGAATCCTGGATCTTAAATTTGAGAAAATCTAAAAGTGAGCATAAATTCTTGAAACTAAGCATGGTCACGTGATATGGCACAAATATTACTTCGTAAGTTTTTCTTGAATTTGAGACAAGCTGCTTATGACAAGTTGCACAAATGAAGAGCCAAGGTATTTTGGAACAAAGACCTGTCAAGTTAAGGCGAATGCTTTCACTATTGAAACCGTGGGCGTTTACATGCCGCCATGAGTCCCCGCTTCTCATCGGCAGGTGCCGTCCAAGCAAGCGTGTGAGTTGACGGGAGGCGTGCGAGCAGACCTCTGTGCCGGCTGTCAGGGAGGCGTGCGAGCAAACCGCTGTGCAGGCTCACCGGGAGGCGAGCCCTTTGACCAGGCTCCGCCGCCCACCGTTGTCCCAACTGCTCCCACTTTTAATGTCACCGGCGCCGCAGTTTAAAATCAACCCCGCACTAGCCGGTATTGCTACAATCCTCTCTCTTCCTCTCCGATTCTCCTGTCGTCTACCTCCAACTAGCCTGACCTAAACGTACGCCATGCCGCATCACGATGGTCTGCCCTTAGTGTTCTAGTTTCCTGAGGAAGACACCCAGCCGGAGTCTCAAGAACATAAGGCGCTTTGGGACGAGCTTGAACTGGCCTTGCGGGAAGACGCCGCGCCTGTCCCCGCTCCCGTTCCGGCTCCCGTCGCCCCGACTGCGCCAATGCCCATCCCCGTGGCATTGATGGGCTGGGAGATGCACATTGTCGCCGAGCTTGATCCCACGGGGTTCCACGAGGTCCCCGCTGACTTTCACGCGCCCGTGCACCTGCCAGCGCATGCGCCTGCACGTGCACTAACGCGCACGCCCGTGCCGGTGCTCGTGCACCTGCCAGCGCATGCGCCTGCGCGTGCACTGATGTGCGCGCCCGTGCCGATGCCCGTGCACATGAATGTCTCCGCCGCGCCGTTGACACCGCCTGTCCCCGCACGGGTGCTAGTGCCCCCCTCAGCGGCATGGATGGCCGCCGTCGACCGCTTCCTTGCACCAACGCCAGTCCCCTCCTCCCGCCAGTTGACTCGCTCCGAAGTCCAGAACATTTTGGCCTTCCTTGAAGCTAGGCCAACGTCCAGGAGTACGCCAACAACGGCGCAAGACGCCGCCGTCGCCGTCGGTCAGTGGCCCGACGACACACAGAGCATGACAGAGGAGCCGCTTCCCACCGCGAGACGCCCCCGCCGCCGCCGCGTAATCTAAATTTGCCATGAAAAATGTTCGGATTGCCATGCTTAAAATCCGAACGTTTATCATTTCTGTTTATTTTATATCGATCATCGTATAATTTAAAGTCGGTGTCAGACTGAACGAAATGTATGGTTTGATCGATTGAATGTTCTGCTAGAGCCGTATCAAATTAAATATAAAACGTCATCAAGCCACATGTATTCCTTGTCATCCAACGACCTAGACTGCTTCAATGTCGAGCGCTCAACACGTTTAGCATGCAATTAATTTCATGCCAAAAATAGTGCTAATCACATGGCAACATGTAAATAATATCCTAGTAGTTAATATCCGCATGCACTTAATATACTTCCAAATTAACGTGCATTGAACGTACACACTGACTAGTGCTGCTAGTACGTGAAACTGGTGCTGTGAATTGTGAACGCGTCCAGATATGGTCAACGGCAACATCGCCCGCGAGTTCTTCCTGTTTGCCCGTGCGTCTAAACGCAGAAGGGGAGGAGAGAGAGAGAGCACACATGGAACCCACCAGTAAGTGAAGGCAAATAGTACTAAAAATAATATTACATGTTATTCATTAATTAGGTTGTGGTAATATAAAAACATTATGTGAACAAAGGGGGTACAACAAACATTGCTATTCTACGTATGTTGCCTATTGACGTGCGGCTTGAAGGCCCGGTCGCATGTTCGATCCTGGTCCTTTATTTTTTAATTTGTATATGGGTCCAAATTTGTTTCATGACATGTGGGCCCCTCGGTGTGTAGTTTGTAGCACTTTAATTTGTGGGTCGAAATTTGTTCCATTCCAAGTGGACTATCGGTGTGTAGTTTTGTAGCTTATTTATAATAATTAAAGAGAACAACATAGTTTTTTCAATAATACCATGGTGCGACGTTGAAGGCGAGAAAGGACATGCGAGAGAGCGATGACCGAGCCAGAGGGAAATCAACTAGGGGAGTTGCGTGGGTTGCAACGGTGTTTGGAGTAGTTGTGGGCCGAATGCTATGAAAATATAATCTAAACCGACCGGAATAAATGCCTACACAAATTAATCCAAGGTTGGAGTTCCCCTCGCAATGTAAATAGCTCCAGCTTTGCGAGGGATGGAGAGGTAGTAGCTTCAACATGTGGAAGATACGGTGTGAGAAATCAAGGTCAATCAAGAGATATATAGATAGAGAGACAAAGTGAGTGTGGTCTGACATTCATTGAACAAATATATATGCTCTGGAGAGATATTGTCCGATTGATCTTTTTGTCAAGGGTGAGGGCTGTAAGATAGAGCTTGAGAGATGATCCAGTCATAGACGTGTAGATATATTTTGTGCGTGGGAGGAAGCAAGGTCAACCGATCACATAGGGTCGCCGTGCAATCGAAAGACTGAGACGGGTTAGAGAGAGTGACCTAGATAGACGATGTGCGTGAGAGAGTATACAATGTGAATAGGTCGAATTGGGCTCAAACATGGTGATATATCATTTTTGTCCGAGAAAGAGCAAGGTCAATCGAGACATACAGAGAGAGAGATAGATAGAGAGAGAGGGATTGAGTGAGCGTGGCCCACCATGAGGTCGAAAGAGTGGCGGCGGCTTGGATGGACTGACCTAGATAGACAATCTGCGTGAGAGAGTATAGAGTGTGTCGATCGAGGCCCGAACATGGAGATATATCATTTGTGTGTGAAAGAAAACGAGGTTAAACGAGACTCAGATAAAGAGAGCGAGATTGAGCGAGGGTGGCCTGCCGTGCAGAAGAAAGAGTGAGACAGTCTCGAGGGAGTGACCTAGATATATAACTTGCGTGCGTGCGCACGAGAGGTTGGGGGGCTAGATAGGCATTGCATGTATTTAGCGCGAGAGGGTGAGAGGGAGAGGGGGGAGAGAGAGAGCTCGGCATGGGGTGCAATGGCGGGTGTGTGAGGTAAATACATTTGGTAACAGAGTGGAAAAAGGGGTTGTGTAGTTGAGAGACTTAGAGATCGAAACATGGAGAGAAAGAATGAACGTGTTGGAAACCGATAGCTTCCTAAGGTGGTTAGGAGAGGAAGATTGACCGATACAGGAAGTATGTAGCGTTTGTGCAGGGGGGGCTAAAAACAACATTTGAATGTACATAGTACGAGACTTAATATCGATGTTTCAATTCTGTGTACATTGTAAGATTTGAACCGAGGACCAGGCATACGGGTACTTATTTCGAATTCATGCCATACTAAGTTTCGAAAAGTTGACACTGACTCAGTTTGTTGTGCTATTTTGTAGGTCATATGTTTGAATCCATCCAAAAGTTTTCTCACTACCATGGTGTTCATCATATACATATGAATTTGTATTTAAAAAGTAGCATGGATATAGTGAAATGCGAAATCCACGTAAGAATTGGAGATCGCTACGTGACACACACTCTAATTGAAATAACTAACTACGTGACACAATTCTAATTCAAATAACTAATTATGTGACACACACTCTAATCCACGTTAGCGTGGGTACCGTTTCGATTTTTTTTCAAATAACTCCTCATTAATTAATTTATAGTACTCCCTCTGTTCACTTTTATAAGACCTTGAAGACATTTCAGACAATGTGCAAAACAGTTCATTTTAAGTTGTCTGAAACGACTTACAAAAGTGAACGGATGGAGTATCTCATTTCGAATGACTAATTATTGCAAGGAAAACACGGGCATGGTAATACATACAGATTCATTTGCAAATGAAAGAAGATTTGTTTGCATTCTCAAATGTAGGCGCACCAGGCAGACCAGGGTCGTGTCGGGGTGGACGCTGCTTCGGTGTCTTAAAGGCAATTGCCTTTGGGTCACTAACATGTGGGCCAGCCACCTGTTGGGCCCACATGTCATGGACACGAAGGCAGGTGCCTTAAGGCACCGAAGCGTAGTCCTGTCGGGGTGGCCGCGTGTGTCGGACGGACGCGTAGCACCCAGCCACTCAGCCCCCCTCCCCCCAAAAAAAGGACGATGACAATATAAGTTCGCGCTTCCACGTTTCGGTTTGAAATATCTGGCGGCCCCAATTCTAGCCCTGTAAAATCTCTTTTCTCCACCATCCCCTTCCGCGCCCAGATTGCTCAAATCCCTAATTCGCCGCCAACCCTCGAATCGCCCCTTGTCTCGTCTCTTTCCCCACCGTTCCCCACCTCTGTGCCGGACGACGACGACGAAGACGACTGTCGCGCTTCACCACCGCACCGGAGCTACCTCATCTACGCCCTCGTCCACCGCACTGGGTGGTCCACCGACAACGTCGGCCGCCGCAACCGATGTGCCTCACAGACATTGAGTTCCACCGCATCAGGTGCGCTTCACCGACGCCGTCTCCCAGCTCACCGGGGCTACTTCACTGAGCACATCGTCGCACCTCCGCCCGCCGAGGCCGTTGGGGCTTCACCAACGGTCTCGTCCACCGCATCATAGCGCTCCACTGCCACTCAAGATTTGCATCCGTGCGCGGCCAGCCAACGCCAGCGCATCACCCTCAACGGCTCTGAAGTGACCCGCACTCTAGCTAGGCGAGCATGCCCAAACGCTGGCCCGAACTAGGTATCCACACATCACTCCCTTGTGCACTGTTCCGACGATGTTTGGATATCCTTTCACTACTCTCTTAACTTACACGCCTATGCAACTTTGACTTTAACTCTTATTTCTTCTGGGGATATCATCTGAAACAAGCAAATCCATTTTTAGCAAAGCATGACAGCGCTACGGGACCTGGTACACATCATGCGCACCTGTATAACCTTTTAAGTATCTGTCCTCCGGTACAACATCAAGGTCGATTCCTCTTATTTGATCAACCATTCGCCGTGTCAAAAATGCAAAGAGGGATGGAAGGAGCACAAGGCCTGCACATCCAAGCAAGTGGTAACATGGACTTGTACATGGAACATCCCAAGCGCAAGAAGAGCTGCAGTGAGCCTGTACAACAAGCTAGCGTAAGTCCCTGCATTTCATTTAATTCATACCGGCATTCGTGTATGATTTGTGTGCAGTGGCTGATCCACGAATTCAAGTTACTAGGGGCAAACATTTAGTTAAAAAATACGAAGGCACTTGCACTCCAAAAATCAACATAACTTGAGAAATGTGAAGCTACATGCACTTTGAAAACCAGCTAATGATCCAAAGTAGTTCAGATTATAAACACTAAATGATGCAAGCACCAAAAACACAAAATGCAACATGGTGTACAAGGACTACAAACATGGTCTGTATCTGCTTGAATTATTCGTTCTCTGGCTGAAAATATCGAAGTGTAATTGCACGTATAACCAGTGCACAAACTGCATATCAATATATCTATCCTGCACAAGTATGCCAATAGTTTCAAACAACAGATTAGAAAAGTATTTATGCTATGTTGTCATGATACGTGGACTTTCTGGTAGATGGCCTCGATGTTTCCTCAAGCTATGAAAATGCACTATAATTTGCTTGTCATCAATGCCTGCAAATCTCTGTCTCTCTCAACATAGTAGATCATCATTAGACACTAAATCCTTCAATGAGCTTGCAAAATGCTTGCATTAGATCCCTCATTAGACACTATATGTTCATCACCAGGAGCATGTAAATTTTTTGCATCAAATCCTTCATTAGCAGTCTGTTCATTAGACCCTTCAGGCTCAAGAACATCATGAGCTTGTATGTTTGCACCAGAAACTTGATTAGATACATCAGATTCAGTCAGTTCAGTATTGATTGGGGGAGTTATAAAATAAGTAGAAATTGGTTTCATTTTCTCATAGATTCCCTACATACAAGCAGTTTTACAACACCGTCAGGTTTAACTATTGGCCAGAAATTGAAGAGTTGAATTAGATATAATCAGGGATGTGATGTACCTGCTCGTTGCGCATGCTACTCTTGCAAGTTGCGACTGTCCGTTTGCGCAAGCTCGATGCTATGCCCGTGCTGCCGCAGCTGCCTCCCACGCAGGCTACACCTAGGGTTGGATCTTCATCTTCTTGTCCTTCCGTTCGCTTGAAGCCTGGTGACCGCCCTCCAATGAGGGCTTGAGGAAGTGCTGTGTCGGTCTATCCAGCGGCGGCTAGGTTAGGAGCGAACCAGACTGGAGGCTGGAGCAAATCAATTGGGATTTTTCCTGCTGTCGATCGATATAGGAGGCACTCGTTTGGGCCGCGAGCCTACTATAGGGCCTGCCTTGCACTTATGTTATTGGCCCATCCAAATTGAAACATTTTTCTTCATTTTTTACATTGCCTGCTTGTGCGTTGGGACGAACAAAACTAGCATGAGCCAACCTGGACAACTCAAACTAGGTGCACACTTTCCAGCAACCTGAGGCGGCCGCCCATACCAGCCCCTATGGTGGCGTCGCCCCTTTTTGCGTGTATGATTGGATAGTGAAAAATATTCCAGTGGCGCTTTTGATTTACCCACAGAATGGTTGAATTATTTGTTTCTATGAACTGAGTTCACCAATAATGTGAAGGATGCCAGTCTTTTCATCCTATTGTAGATTGCTTAGATCTCGATATGCCAAAAGTAATCGCATGAAATATACAGTAAAAGCCAGTGTGATGTGTTTGACTACAACTAGTCTGACTACATGTCCTCATGTAACATATCAAGGACGCACCATCTTACCAGATTAACCATTCGACTTACCCATGCAGTGTGGGAAGAAAGAAGTATTGGGACTGCGTATCCAAGCAATTGATGCCATGGACTCCTTCGTACAACCTTGTAAGCGAAAAAGAAGTTGCAGTGTGCCTGTACAAAGAACTAGCATGAGTTCAGTTACCTGCTTCTCGGAATTTTAGTTAGCCACTTATTGCAAAATTGTTCAATTACGTTGCTTGGCTTAATTTAGTTTGCTACTGATTACATAATGGCACAGCCTGTTAATCATATTGTAGACTGCATCTATCTATGTGTTTGATACTTACTGTTAAGAATTACCTATTTGCCTTAACTTAAATATCTACTTGTTTGTTTAACTGCTTTGCTACTGCAACAGTGGGTTACAATGATGTTAATAACTACTTTTCAGCATCCAATTGAAACTCTGTAATTCCTTGTTTGTTTAACTGGTTTGCTATTATAACTCCCAGTTGAGATGTTTTGCTAACTTCAACTTTTCTGAATCCAATCAAAACTTTAATGGCAAAACAGGTTAGCCCAAGATCAAAGAGCGAGGTCCCCATGGACGTTGGATCATCCCACAGCAGTGGCACCGGCCCAATCGTGCATTATGAATTGCCAACTGCTGATGCTCTAGAGGCTAAACTAGTGGTAGAAAGAGATTCTGCTTCTGCGCTTAGAGATGAAGTTGACATGTTGAGGAAGCAAACAATACAATCACAAGCAGTACTCAAGACAACCATTAAATATTTGGTGTATTTCAAAACGAAGCAAGCTGAGACTGACCAGATTGTTAAGGTCCTGAAAGGAAAATGGAAATTAAATTCCTACTTGGTAAATCATAGGTGAAATGTTCTTTCCATAGTTGAATAACCTTTGTGTTGTCTGTTCATGTAATCAATCAAACCATTTGTTTTAGAGATCATGTAATAATTGTTTTTTTTGTTTTTTGGTTTGTAATTTTATTTGAGCACAAGTCTATATTAATTGATAAGACTCAGAGACATTTCATTTGGATTGATGTGCCAGACCTACAAATATGCCAATCGGGCTGAATGTGCATTCAGCAATAGTAGTAGTATAGATGGACGATAAGTGGCATGCATTGGAAAGGGCCAAGATGCTGGCTAAAAAAAGGATGCTGTTGTAGCCAAAAAAAGTACAGCGGCCTGGCTTATGTATGTTAGTTGATATTATTGATCCATATACTCTATAAGTGTTTATATGTCTGTTAGTTCTGTACATTCTTGGTTGATTGACTCGGTATTTGAATCTTGATACATTGCTTGTGTATATATCTAAATGGGAGTACACATTATGCTGCATGTGACATTTGAGTTGGACATGAAGTGTTCCAAATATTTGAATTCACCTTAAACTGGATTCTAGTTTCTAAATTTGAGTATCGGCATTTGTAAACCATATTCATATATGACAGTGGAATACATCTTTGCCGTCCTTTTGAAGATATATAAAAACACATATAATGATTTATAAAGATTCATATAGGAATACAAAATGGATTCGAATTTAGTTTCCAGGGTAAACGTGGATGCTTATTGTCCCAAAATTCGAAAGAAGCAGCAAAAGTCCACTCCCACATCGGCTGCCCGAAGCCAAGTGTTTGGGAGATGGAAATTACTGTCTACCCATTACACGGACAATCCATCGGCCCGATTTCCACTGCTCTAAATAGGGGTAGGTTAGTAACTTCAATTAGACGTGAAATGACCGCCTCTGAGCCCATTCCGACATGGTGGGCATCAAACATGGGCGGCAAAACTCATTTGATTCAAGCTCGTCCGAAACACCTCTAAATCTCCCTCCATTCCCCATTCATACACGGTGGGCGGCAAACCAAACTCGACTCGGCCAAAATCGATGTAGGCAAATATTTTCAATAGGGGCAGGTTTGTAACTTCACTCAGACGTGACACAACCGCCCTACTTGTCAGCCCCGTTCATACACCGTGGGCACCAACCATCGGCGCCAACCACCCTCGCCTCGCCCGAAATCGCTCTGGGCAAATATTGGCAAGATGCGAGATTATCGTCCTATCCCCAACCGACGAGACGTCCAAATTTTAAACGGGGGCTAAGTTCGTAACTTTCCCATATTTCAGACAGGCGTGTCCCAAAAACATGGTTCCCCGTACCTCTCCCTCCATTTTCCATTCATACACCGTCCGTGCTAGAACACCCCATCCCCACACCAGCCTCTGTCCGCCACCCCATCCATCGCCGTCGTCCTCCACCACATCCATCGCCACCGTCCTCCACCATGCCGGAGCGCCTACCAAGACCGCGTCGTCCACTGCTAGAGATGGACGTTTCTCATCCACGGCGACGGACCAATAGCCTTGCATCGCGTCCTCTTGCTTCATTAGCGTCATCGTCCTCTTTGCCGGGGCCGCTCACACGACCTTCTCTTCCACCGCAACGGGACTTATCCCCTGATGCACCCGTCTACCGTCGCAGATCTGCTTCAACGCCACCGACAGCCATCGCACCCCCGATGCCTACACGGCGCCGCAAGAGAGGTGGTACTTCATATCTCCTCAAATTTTTGATCTCAACCAGAAAATAGATCTTAACTTGGTTACTCTACTTTCTTTTCAGCTCTTAGAATTTAGTTCTTAGGTCGAAGCAAACAATGGATGCTAAATATCATTTCTCCGGTTTGCAGCTTCGAATCTGCCATGGCACAGCCATAATACGGTTTAATTGATCATGCTTAGGGTTTAATTGATCATGTTGGTTCCGTGGTGGTTTCTTTAATAGAAATTGGAGGAGAAACCCTCTTTTGCTAAAAAAATATTCTTAGAGTTTCCCCCTTTTATGATCACTATACAATCAGAATACGTGATTCGTGTCTTAATAACACTGCTCCACCCATCAAGCTAAACAAGCTTAGTTGTTCAAATACGAATCTGATAATTAAAACAGAGTTGTTTAATTGGTCAGCTAAATGTTCCTAAATTAGTTTCGAAAATGCATGTTCGCCACTCGGGTGTGTATCTCTACAGGGTGCCCACGGTGGGCCGGCCCACTCTGGGATTTTGGGTCGTCCCAGGCCTCGATTCCCCTCTGTTCTGCTGCGCGCTTCCGATCTCTACTCGCCCGCAGCCGCCTGCCTCTCCGGCGACTTGCAATCCCCGGACGGCATGACTCTAGGAGGAGACGCCGGACTAACAGGAGGCCAGGAGCCGCTCGCCCAACAGCGTCACCGCTGCTCGGGCGCGCCGCCATGCCTACCTTCCCAGTCCGTTTAGGGCTCAGGCGTGCAGCACCCACCAAGCCAACCCGATTTATCCTGAGATACGTCCTCAACACTCAGCAGCCACTCCTCATCACCCATTTTCTAATTGATTCATTACTCATTAGGCAGGACTGTCATTAGGGTTTGTTGTGTGCTCAGTGCTACCTACACTTAATGGTTCAGATGTATTTTGCTAATCTTTAGTACCTCTAAAGTTCACAGAGTTTTCAAAATTCCGGCCCTCCGAACAGAAACTAGTCATTTTGGATTGTTGGTCGTAGTGACATTGACCCAGATTACTACTGCAAGCCAGGTTTGTTGACAACTTTACTTGTCTTTCTTACTCATTCGATATAATATCCAATTATTCATGTCGATTAGTTGCAAACAATAAGTGCTAGACAAACTTCTTCATTCAGATTTTGGACGGTCTCTTACTGCAGTTACAATTCTACATACTTGTCCTAGTAAGCTCACAAGTAAATGATTGATTCACTACATCTATGCTTGCCTTGTCATATTTGTTGTCAATATTCTTTTAGGGTGGACCACCCTGTTTCTAAATACTGGAACCGTAGACATGAGTGAATAGTATTTCCCTATGTGATCTCTTCCATCATGTGTGGGTAACGAACACTGCATTGTATAGAAAGAAAGTGTCATTTCCAGCTTTTACATATGTTCTGATCTTTTACATGGAATACAATCTGCCTACTTGCTTTGTGTCGCACTACCAACACTCCACCCTTGAAGCTAAACATTACGCCACTCATAATTGCTTAGTTTATTTGTTCAAATACGAATTTCATATGATTCTAATGTTCCTACTTCAGTTTTGAAATGTGTGTCTGCCTGTTATAGAGACATAAGGGGTTTGTATTTCTGTGTGTGGTTTGGTCAACACGGTTGGGGAGGTGAACTTTGCGTATGCAGGGGTTTATAGGGAGACACTCTCCGAGTTGAATCCGCAATGCATTCCATAGATAATCTGACTACTTTTTATGTTTTCATGAATCTCATATTTTGAACAACATCATAATGATTATGAGCTTGCGCGCATGAAAAGAATAAAGCAGAACAATGCCATGGCTGTCAAACTTGGCATTAAAGGACTGAAATCAAGTCTGGATGCAATGCAATGCAAACGCCCTCCGCCTACAGATTCATGCTCAGAATATGATCCTAATAGTGATTCTGAGCTAGAGGGAGACCTAAGTCAATGTAGCTCCCAAGTGGAGGAGTCAGAGGAAGATGCCCTATCTTATTCACCCATCAAGGTACTTGCTCTAACTTTCCAAGGTTACATTGCTCGCACATATCTTGCAACTGATGCTTTGCATTGCTTCTACTTTGTTGAACTGCCATTAGCTTAGTTTACACATCGTGTATGTGAATACGCCCTGCCTATCCATTTTCAGTACATATTCCATCTGTCATCATACCATATTTATCCATTCAAATGATGTTCTTGTGTATCAGACGTTCAAAAGGAAGAGGGCGATTGCTGATCGTGGAGGAGCACAAGCAAAGTATTTGGAAAAGGTAGTGGCACCTGATAAATCAAATAGCCCATTAGGTGTAGTTGCACTATCACCTGACCCACAAAATACCCCAACTCTAGCAGACTCTAGCCCTACTACACTGGTCATTTCTGATTCCCCAACTCAGCAGACCCCAACTGTAGCAAACAGTATGATTATGCAAGTTGACATAGCACCAGCTGTATAATGCAAAACCCCCATTCCAGCAAAGAGTACACCAAATCCAGTTGCCAAATCCCTTTTCGAACCAGAGAGAGCCCCAATTGCAGCAAATAGACCCCTGTTCCATTTCTTCCCAGTTTAGAAGATGAAGCTTATGTTGTTGTCAGGAACTTTGTGCGCATCTTTGCTTCATAGAAAGATTATACCGCAGACACAGAACAATTTCCAGTCTTCCTCCGCAACTTACACGTAAGTAATGTACTAATGTTATTCATGGTCATTACTGCATATGTTTCTGCTGACAGAAGACACAAGATTTCATTCTTTTAAATAGGCGAGGAGCAAACTGGATTGTGATGACGAGCAAGGGTTGGTTGCGCTTTTCAAGCACTCGTTGATGAAGTATCGTTCCTACCTGAGGCAAGCGCGCTTCGATGGCAAGCCTCTGAACGAAATTTCTGTGAAGTCTCCGGTGCTACATTTATCCGACGGTGACTGGAATAATCTTGTTACACATTGGTCTCGGCTGCAGCATAAGGTACTGTCTATGATATCACATCACAATTTGAACTACATTTCTGCATTTGCCTTAATGTCTCACTTGTACGAAAACTATTAGCAGAAGACCATTCGTTCTCAAGGGACCACGGAATCTTGCAACTATACTGCACACTGCATTGCTCTTGTGAGTACCTCTTGCCCTGTATGACCATACTTACTTTCATAGCTGTTTGATTATGTAGCATCACTACACATGTTAGCCTCGTAATCGTCCATTTGGTGGACATTATAAGATCCGTATGGACTCTTACATAAATTTAGAATCAACCCAATGCTTTTGAAGAGGTTTAGCTCTGTAGTCCTCTTGTAAGGACTGAACGTGGTCTATCACTGTACTTACATTAACAGCTACTCCCTCCGTCCCATAATATAAGAACGTTTTGTACAATACACCAGTGTTCAAAACACTCTTGTATTATGGGAAGAGGGATTGGTTCATTTTGTAGCACTCTGCATCTTATCTCCCTCGCCCACCATTTACTAAAATAGATCAGATTTATATTTAATCTTACCAACAAGTAGAATACACAGATAATGCCAGTGCAGAAGTGTAGCCCATTGCTCTTGTCAGTACATTTTGTCCTGTAACGCTTGTACTTCTAGGGATTGGTAGTTGATTATGTAGCATCAATCTGCATCTTATCTTCATTATCCTCTATCTCTTCCAGTATTATCATATCTATAATTACTCGCTACAAAATGTAGAGTACAGGCAATGCTTATGAAGAAGATTTTGTGCTGAAATTCTTGAGTTATCCTTCCTTGACATGGAGAAGGGCATTATAAAGCCGGTGTTAACTGTTAATGTAAGTCAGTCCTTCTAAAGCCTTTATCCTCAACTGCTGTTTAATTTGCTCATACTATCTATTGTTTACTGCTGTTTAGTTTGATATTTCTACCAAAATGCATGTTCGTAAGAACCATTAGTTCTAAGTTTTACTTGTAAAACCAAATTACTTATTCATACCATGCACATTACTTAATACTCCCTATATGTATGCTTGTTTTTGTGGACCTATAATCCAGTGTGTGGTGAAGCAGCCCACGTTTGCACCGTGTCATCTCCTGTTTTATCTTACTGATGTAGCTGATGATATGAACAACATGCCATGCACATTATCCAAAATAGATACAATGATTTTATTTGCCCTTCATCTATGCTTGTTATGTTGACATGGTAATCCAGTAGTGTGATGAAGCTCCCCACATTATGAACAATGCCAAATTATGCTATTGATATTTTTAACTTACTCTTTATTTTCTAATTTGAAATTGGATAGAATTGACAGAACAGTTATCATCTTTGTTTATACACGTGCAAAACCTGTCATCTCTCTGCTTTGTTTCTGGGTGATATGCCTGATGGCATGCACAAGTCTGCTGAAGGCTGTGAGACAAACCCAACATATATTGCAGCAAAGAAGGCAAAACATCTTGAAGATAGCGAGACAACCCCAAAGTCTTGTCTTGGTGCAGTGTTCAAGTTACTTGAGACTAACAGTTAGACAAGCTCACAGAATTTGTTGTCTGAATCAGTTCGACTTCTTCAGTCTCAAGTTCTAGCAGAAAGGCATTCTGCAACTCAACTTCGACTTGAAGTCCTATCTCTAAGAAAGATTGAGGAGAACACCAATGAGAACCTCATCGCTAAACAGCTACACCTGGAAGCTATGACCGACATGCTAGGCCGGTCTCACAGCCTTGCTCAGCAGCTTGCGCAGCAGTTCCCCCGTAAGGCTAACCTTTCTTGAACTGTCTTGGAAGTGGTCTCAGTTCAGTATTATTTTGTTATGCTGCAATGGTGCCCAGTTTTTGTAATCTGCTTCTTCGTTGCGCTTTATGATCATTGGTGGCAAACTTTAATGCCTAGTGGATGTAATATACCTTAAATCCTTTATTGTACAGTGTAGGTTTATTCTTAGTTACTATGCCATAATTTCTTTATTGTATAGAGTAGGTTTGTTCTGTATTCCTACTAGTTACTGCCATCATTCGCTATCTGAAAAAAATCAGATGTAGTCGACCGGACCGAAACATTCGACTCTAACGGGCTAGGTTTTTTAGCCGGCCACAATTGGGCCGGCCTGCGTATTTCTTGGGACCGAATGATTGGGGACTTCACACATTGCGCCAGGCCCAAACTTACACTGGCCTATATTTTAGTTGGGCCTTTTGTCGACCCAGTGCTTAGTTTGGCCCAGGTAGTGTTGGGCCATTAACAGGCTGAATATTGTACTGACCTGTTACGGCCGAGATGAAACCACGGGCCTTTAGCAGGCCAAAATGCATGTTGGGCCTCAATTTTCACTAGTCGTCGACGGGCCTTCAGCAGGCCAAAATGTAGACCAGGACGTTTTGGGCCCAGTTAGCTCACGGGTCGTTACCAGGCCAAAACATATCTCGGGCCTTAGTTGGCCACTGATATCATGGGCCTTTAAGAGGCCAAAAGCTTAGCATAGGCATCAACGGGCCGAATTGTGTGACAGGCCTTTAACAGGCCCAAATTTACGTTGGGCTTAACTGTTGCCACCTTTAGCACGGGCCGTTAGTGGGCCCGATCTCCCGTCGGACCATATATGGCCCATGGGCAGCACGGGCCATTCCCAGGCCAAAAGTCACACTGGGCTGAAATGGGCCCATGTCTACATCAGGCCTCTAACAGGACGAAAGTCACTGGGTTGTAGTTGGGCCCAAATATTCGGCGAACAATTAACGGGCCAGATCTGGCTTCGGGCCGCAAATGGGCCCAAATATTGGGCAAACAATTAACGGGCCAGATCTGGCTTCGGGTCATAAATGGACCCAAATATTGGGCGAACAATTAACGGGCCAGATCTGGCTTCGGGCCATAAATGAGCCTTTATTAAGCAGGCCGTTACTGGGCTGGCCCACTAGTACCTGATTAAGTTCTACGGGCCTTTGACTGGGCCGGCCTTTTTAACCTATATGGGCCTCTATTGGGCCCAGCCACGTGTCGACGTATCATAGGCATGTCTCCTCCAATGGACGGGCGACATCCGGCCCACTGACGAGCTGACAGGTGTTCCCTTCGGCCAATCAGAATTTTACACGTGGAAATTTCCCATTGGTCAGGGCTGTTAACGGGTTATCGGATCCAAAATCTGACCCGATAGCTTAACGGCGTTCCGTTACGATGGATGCCACATGTCGGTCACCCTTGACGAAAGCACTTCTGTGACACGCGATTTATCGTCATGGAAGTGGACACTTCTGTGATGATAATTTTGGTAATGTCATGGAACACTTCTACGACAGCACAGGTATGACTATCTTGATTCTGTCATAAAATCGTCATGGATGTATATGCATGACAAAAAACGCGACCTACTGTGACAAACATGTATCATCACGGAAGTGTATTTTTTTTGTAGTGCTAGGTCTTCGTGAGCAAGCTAGTTAGACGCACACCCACTTAGTTTCTTTTGTTGATCTTTCATACACTTATAACTCTAGTGCATCCGTTGCATGGCAATCCCTACTCACTCACATTGGCATCTATTGATGGGCATCTCCATAGCCCATTGATACGCCTAGTTGATGTGAGACTATATTCTCCTTTTTGTCTTCTCCACAACCACCATTCTATTCCACCTATAGTGTTATATCCATGGCTCATGCTCATATATTGCGTGAAGATTGAAGAAGTTTGAGAACATCAAAAGTATGAAACAATTGCTTGGCTTGTCATCGGGGTTGTGCATGATTTAATATTTTGTGTGATGAAGATAGAGCATAGCCAGACTATATGATTTTGTAGGGATAACTTTCTTTGGCCATGCTATTTTGAGAAGACATAATTGCTTAGTTACTATGCTTGAAGTATTATTATTTCCATGTCAATATTAAACTTTTATCTTGAATCTTTCGGATCTGAACATTCATGCCACAATAAAGAAAAATTACATTGAGAAATATGTTAGGAAGCATTCCACGTCAAAAATTCTGTTTTTATATTTTACATACTCGAGGACGAGCAGGAATTAAGCTTGAGGATGCTTGATACGTCTCCAACGTATCTATAATTTTTGATTGTTCCATGCTATTATATTATCTGTTTTGGATGTTAATGGGCTTATTTTTACACATTCATATTATTTTTGGGAGTAACCTATTAACCGGAGGCCCAGCCCAAATTGCCGTTTTTTGCCTATTTCAGTGTTTCGCCGAAAAGGAATATCAAACGGAGTCCAAACGGAATGAAACCTTCGGGAGCATTATTT
This sequence comes from Triticum urartu, assembly GCF_003073215.2. NCBI lineage: Eukaryota > Viridiplantae > Streptophyta > Magnoliopsida > Poales > Poaceae > Triticum > Triticum urartu. The sequence continues at coordinate 276,835,484 of NC_053022.1, forward strand.
TTGGAACAAACATGATCCATGGGACTTGGAGTGGACGACAAGAAACAATCGAGGAGGCCACGAGGCAGGGGGGCCGCCCACCGCCCTGGGCGTGCCCTCCACCCTCCTGGGCCCATCGTTGCTCCACCGACCTACTTCTTCCTCCTATATATATGCATATACCCCGAAAACATCCAGAGCACCACGAAACCCTATTTCCACCGCCACAACCTTCTGTACCCAAGAGATCCCATCTTGGGGCCATTTCCGGAGCTCCCCCGGAGGGGGCATTGATCCTGAAGGGCCTCTACATCAACTCCATGGCCCCTCCGATGATGTGTGAGTAGTTTACTTCAGACCTTCAGGTCCATAGCTACTAGCTAGATGGCTTCTTCTCCCTCCTTGGATCTCAATACAAAGTTCTCCTCGATTCTCTTGGAGATCTATTCGATGTAATCTTCTTTTGCGATGTGTTTGTTGAGATCCGATGAATTGTGGGTTTATGATCAAGATTATCTATAACAATATTTCAATCTTCTCTGAATTATTTTATGTATGATTGGTTTATCTTTGCAAGTCTCTTCGAATTATCAGTTTTGTTTGGCCTACTAGATTGATCTTTCTTGCAATGGGAGAAGTGCTTAGCTTTGGGTTCAATCTTGCGGTGCTCGATCCCAGTGACAGAAAGGGAAACGACACGTATTGTATTGTTGCCATCGAGGATAAAAGGATGGGGTTTATATCATATTGCATGAATTTATCCCTCTACATCATGTCATCTTGCTTAAGGCGTTACTCTGTTCTTATGAACTTAATACTCCAGATGCATGCTGGATAGCGGTCGATGTGTGGAGTAATAGTAGTAGATGCATAATCGTTTCGGTCTACTTGTCTTGGACGTGATGCCTATATACATGATCATACCTAGATATTCTCATAATTATTCACTTTTCTATCAATTGCTCGACAGTAATTTGTTCGCCCACCGTAATACTTCTGCTATCTTGAGAGAAGCCACTAGTGAAACCTATGGCCCCCGGGTCTATTCTCCATCATACAAGTTTCCAATCTATTTTATTTTGCAATCTTTACTTTCAATCTATATCATAAAAATACCAAAAATATATATCTTATTATTATTATCTCTATCAGATCTCACTCTTGCAAGTGGCCGTGATGGGATTGACAACCCCTTTATCGTGTTGGTTGTGAGGTTCTTATTTGTTTGTGTAGGTACGAGGTGACTCGCGCGTGGTCTCCTACTGGATTGATACCTTGATTCTCAAAAACTGAGGGAAATACTTACGCTACTTTACTGTATCACCCTTTCCTCTTCAAGGGAAAACCAACACACTCCTCAAGAGGTAGCATCTATGGTCAGGAAACTTAACCATCTTTGATTAACGAGCTAGTCTAGTAGAGGCATACTAGGGACACTGTGTTTTGTCTATGCGTTCATTCATGTATCAAGTTTCCGGTTAATACAATTCTAGCATGAATAATAAACATATATCATGATATAAGGAAATATAAATAACAACTTTATTATTGCCTCTAGGGCATATTTCCTTCTAGTTTGGCCTCGGCAACGGTGGCAGGAGGTCTGGGAACGCAGGTGTGATGCGAGAGGAGGAGGGACGGGAAGAGGAGGCACCACCAATGTGGGAGGAGGAGGGGCGGGATGAGGTGACTGTGTGCGGTTGATCTACCGGCCAAGTGCGGTGGATGGGCGGCGGCGAGCGGCGCCATCAGATCCACCATAGGAGGAGGCGTGCCGTGATGGATTTGGGCGGCCGAGTGATGCAGAGAGTGAGTCATGTGTTTTACTCGGTAGCCAAGCGGGCGAATATTTTTACTCCTCAGCGGTCGCAAGGGCTAAAATATTTCTCCTTCATATAGTTTATGAGTTCAGCTAGGTGCCGGTTAGAGGAGTAAACCGGATTTTTCCTCCTCAAACCAATTTTAGGGGATCGGCTAGAGTTTCCCTAGCACAGGTATAAATGGCAGTTGCATGTTGATGAGTGGATCTTATGCATACTTTTTAGAGGATATTCTAGTGCCACAATCCCTCATATCATATCCATCTAGCACTTATTCATGTCTCCAATGCATATTTTTCGATATTTACTTGTTTTACCAAGTTCACTGCACAATTTTTTAGTTTTTATTAGTTTTCCTTTGTTTTGTGGTATTTCGGTGTGTTGACATGTTCATGGATTTGGGACATCAAAAGAATCAAGCTAGGGGGTCAAACCAGAGAAGTTCCAAAGCATGAGATCAAGGCCCTTTGGAGAGTATGATGATTTGACATTTATCAAAGTGTCCAATATGAGGATTCAAGGCCACAAACCATTGTAAATTTATTTAGAAATCCAACGAGCCCAACAACGTCAAAATCACAGTTCATATAAAGAAATGGCAACCAAAATATGAAACAGCTCCCGAAGTCCATGATACGTCTTCATCATATCTACTTTCCAAACTCTTTTGCCCTTGTTTTGGACTTTAATTTGCATGATTTGAATGGAACTAACCCGGACTGACGCTGTTTTCAGCAGAATTGCCATGGTGGATTCGTCGCCATCATCATCGCCAACCTTCCTCCATCATCAATTTCATGATGCTCACCGCCGTGCATGAGTAATTCCATCATAGGCTTGCTGAATGGTGATGGCTTGGATGAGATTTATCATGTAATCGAGTTAGTTTTTTTAGGGTTTGATGCCTAGTATCCACTATGTTCTGAGATTGATGTTGCTATGACTGTGCTATGCTTAATGCTTGTCACTAGGGCCCGAGTTCCATGATTTCAGATCTGAACCTATTATGTTTTCATGAATATATGTGTGTTCTTAATCCTATCTTGCAAGTTGTAGACTGATGCGGCTTCAAATTGAGTCGGTATTTCCCCAACGAGGAAGGGATGATGCAGTACAGCTACGGTAGGTATTTCCCTTAGTTATGAAACCAAGGTTATCAATCCAGTGGGAGAACCAAGCAACACTATGTAAACGATACCTGCACACCAAGAACAAATACTTGCAACCCGACGCGTAAGAGGGGTTGTCAATCCCTCCACGGTAAAAAGATAGATAATTTTGTATGAGTTTGGATAAATAGATCTTGATAAAACGTGAAATAAAATAATTAAAGAAAAAGTGCAAATATGATAAAAGATAGACCCGGGGGGCATATATTTCACTAGTGGCTTCTCTCAAGAAAATAGCACACGGTGGGTAAACAAATTAATGTTGGGCAATTGATAGAAGATCAACTAATTATGGAGATATGCAAGGCAATGATCATGAATATATGCGTCACGTCTAAGATTAGTAGACCTAAACGATTCTGCATCTACTACTATTACTCCACACATTGACCGCTATCCAACATGCATCGAGTGTATTAAGTTCAAGCAGAAACAATGTAATGCAATAAGAATGATGACATGATGTAGACAAGATATATTCATGTAGGAATAGACCCCATCTTTTTATCCTTAATAGCAACGATACATGCATGCCTCGTGATACGTCTCTAACGTATCTATAATTTTTGATTGTTCCATGCTATATTTTATTCTATTTTGACAATTATTGGGCTTTATTATACACTTTTATATTATTTTTGGGACTAACCTATTAACCGGAGGCCCAGCCCAGAATTGCTGTTTTTTTGCCTATTTTAGGGTTTCGCAGAAAAAGAATATCAAACGGAGTCCAAACAGAATGAAACCTTCGGGAATGTGATTTTCGGAACGAACATGATCCAAAGGACTTGGACCCTACGTCAAGCAATCAACGAGGAAGGCACGAGGTAGGGGGCGCGCCTACCCCCCCCAGGCGTGCCCTCCACCCTCATGGGCCCTCTGTTGGTCCACCGACATACTCCTTCCTCCTATATATACCTATGTACCCCCAAACTACCAGATACGGAGCCAAAACCCTAATTCCACCGCCGTAACTTTCTGTATCCACGAGATCCCATCTTGGGACCTTTTCTGGAGCTCCGCCGGAGGGGGCATCGATCATGGAGGGCTTCTACATCAACACCATAGCCCCTCTGATGAAGTGTGAATAGTTTACTTCAGACCTACGGGTCCATAGTTATTAGCTAGATGGCTTCTTCTCTCTTTTTGGATCTCAATACAAAGTTCTCCCCCTCTCTTGTGGAGATCTATTCGATGTAATCTTCTTTTGCGCTGTGTTTGTTGAGACCGATGAATTGTGGGTTTATGATCAAGTTTATCTATGAACAATATTTGAATCTTCTCTGAATTATTTTATGTATGATTGGTTATCTTTGCAAGTCTCTTCGAATTATCAGTTTGGTTTGGCCTACTAGATTGATCTTTCTTGCAATGGGAGAAGTGCTTAGCTTTAGGTTCAATCTTGCGGTGTCCTTTCCCATTGACAGTAGGGGCAGCAAGGCACATATTGTATTATTGCCATCGAGGATAACAAGATGGGGTTTATATCATATTGCATTAGTTTATCCCTCTACATCATGTCTTCTTGCTTAAAGCGTTACTTTGTTCTCTTGAACTTAATACTCTAGACGCATGCTGGATAGCGGTCGATGTGTGGAGTAATAGTAGTAGATGCAGGCAGGAGTCGGTCTACTTGTCTCGGACGTGATGCCTACAAACACGATCATACCTAGATATTCTCATAACTATGCTCAATTTTGTCAATTGCTCAACGGTAATTTGTTCACCCACCGTAAATACTTATGCTCTTGAGGGAAGCCACTAGTGAAACCTATGGCCCCCGGGTCTATCTTCCATCATATTAATCTTCCAATACTTAGTTATTTCCTTTGCCATTTATTTTACTTTGCATCTTTTATTTCTCTTTATCATAAAAATACCAAAAAAATTATCCTATCATATCTATCAGATCTCACTCTCGTAAGTGACCGTGTAGGGATTGACAACCCCTTATCGTGTTGGTTGCGAGGATTTATTTTCTTGTGTAGGTGCGAGGGACTCGTGCGCGGCCTCCTACTGGATTGATACCTTGGTTGTCAAAAACTAAGGGAAATACGTACGCTACTTTGCTGCATCACCCTTTCCTCTTCAAGGGAAAACCAACGCAGTGCTCAAGAGGTAGCACCTCGCTACCCCATCTGTCACTGGGTGAGGACACCGCAAGATCGAACCCATCAGAAAGCACCTCTTCCATTGCAAGAAAAATCAATCTGCTAGTTGGCCTAACTAAACCAAAGATTCGGAGAAGAGATACGAGGCTATAAATAATCACGCATATAAGAGATCAAAGAAGACTCAAATAATATTCATGGATATAGATCTGATCATAAACTTGAACATCATCGGATCCCAACAAACACACGCAAAAAGTCGTTACATCAAATAGATCTCCAAGAGACCATTGTATTGAGAATCAAAAAAAGAGAAGAAGCCATCTAGATACTGCCTACGGACCCGCAGGTCTATGGTGAACTACTCACGCATCATCGAAGAGGCACCAATGAGGATGATGAAGCCCTCTGTGATCGTGTTCACCTCCGGTGGAGTGCCGGAATAGGGCTATAGATTGGATCTCGTGGTTCTGGAACTTGGGGCGGCTGAAATTGTGTTTCATCGACTCCTTTAGGGTTTCTGCAATATTTGGATATTTATAGAGCTGAGAGGCGGTGGAGGAGACCGCGGTGGGCCTCACAACCCATCAGGGTGCGTTAGGGGCCTCTGGCACGCCCTGGTGTCTTTTGGTCCCCACGGGCCTCCCTCATGCTGCTTCCTTGGCTCCCAAGTTGTCTTCTAGTCCAAAAAAATCCAAAATTTTTCGCTCATTTGGACTCCATTTGGTAGGGATATTCTGCGAAGTAAAAAACAAGCAAAAAACAACAACTGGCACTAGGCAGTATGTCAATAGGTTAGTCCCAAAAAATGATATAAACTTGCTATAAAATGAATATAAAACTTCCAAGATTGATAATATAACAGAATATAATAATAAAAAATTATAGATACGTTGGAGATGTATCATAGACACCTATTACGAGTTATGATCCGCATACCCCAAGGTGACAATAATTGGGATTCATTCCGGTGATTGCCCTAGTTTGAGGAGTTCATGTATTCACTAACTGTTAATGCTTTGTTCCAGTTCTGTATTAAAAAGAGGCCTTAATATCCCTTAGTTTCCTTATGGACCCCGCTGCCATGGGAGGGTAGGACGAAAGATGCCATGCAAGTTCTTTTCCATAGGCATGCATGATTACATACGGAATACATGCATATATTATATTGATGAATTGGAGCTAGTTCTGTGTCACCCTAGTTTATGACTGCTCGATGATGAATGTTATCCAAAACTATTATCCATCACTGATCCAATGCCTACGAGCTTTTCACATATTGATCTTTTCTAAGTTACTTTCGTCGTGCTGTTGTTACAATCGCTACAAAACTGTTACTGTTACTATTGCCACTGTTATCGTTACTTCCATACTACTTTGCTACTGAAAACTTTGTTGCAAATATTAAGTCTTCCAGGTGTGGTTGAATTGACAACTCAATTGATAATAGTCGCGAATATTCTTTGGTCCCCTTGTGTCGACTCAATAAATTTGGGTTGAATACTCTACCCTCGAAAACTGTTACAATCCCCTATACTTCTGGGTTATCAGTCCATACAGAAAGATGGCCTTCCATATGACCGGAGCCGCCCGTTTGAGCGGCCGTTTAAGCTCTAGGTCTCCACAAAAATTGGCTAAAACTTTCCAAATTTTGCTCCGATTTCGTCCCCATTTTTTCCCTAAGAGATCCTTGAAGACCAAGGCTTGTTTGGGACATGGGTTTGGCTCCCCTTGAGCCCTTATATGAAAGGGAGGAGGCTAGATAAACGGAGGACACTCGAGAAGCACTCCTATATGAAGGTCTCCAACCCTGGACGTCGCCTCATATGATCTCCATCCTCTACAAGTTTCATCTACAACCACCACACCTCCATTGCAAAAAACTCCACCATAGAGAAGGGCCAAGACAAGGAAGGGACAAGGGAGGAGGCGCTTCCCACGTACGGCGCCAGCCGGACGACCGGTTCTCTCTTCATCGCCGCCGCCATGCCTCCCTCCATCTACAACTCTGTGTTGGATTGTAACTTGTCCCTCATTGAGGGAGTCCTGGACTAAGGGGTCCTTGAGAGTCTGACCCGTGTGTTGTGAGCCGGACTAATGGGCCATGAAGATACAAGGTAGAAGGCCTCCCCCCTTGTCCGGATGGGACTCTCCCTTGCGTGGATGGCAAGTTTGGCGTCTGGATGTGTAGTTTCCTTTCTCTGTAAACTGACTCTGTACAACCCTAGGCCCCTCCGTTATCTATATAAACCAAAGGGGTTAGTCCGTAGAGGCTATCAGAATTCATATAGGCTAGACATCTAGGGTTTAGCCATTATGATCTCGAGGTAGATCAACTCTTGTAACCCCTATACTCATCAAATACAATCAAGGAGGACGTAGGGTTTTACCTCCATTAAGAGGGCCCAAACCTAGGTAAACATCGTGTCCCCCTTGTCTCTAGTTACCTTCGATCCTCAGACGCACAGTTCGGGACCCCTAACCGAGATCGGCCGGTTTTGACATCGACATTGGTGCTTTCATTGAGAGTTCCACTGTGTCATCGACAGAAGGTTCGATGGCTCATTCGATCATCAACAACGATGCTGTTTTGAGGGAAACTTTCCTCCTCGGCCATTTTTTTGTGTTCGGCGGCTTTGCTCTACGTGCCAACTCAATTGGCCACCTTGAAAAGATCGATAGCTACGCCCTGGTCATCAGATCAGTTTTGGGAACCTGAATTACATCGCTGACATCCGAGGAGATTTGATCTTCGATTCACGCCCCGACCACCATTCCGGCCTTATATCCGAAGCAAATTGCCGGGTCCTAAGAAGGGAGTTTCGAGCCCACCGGACTCTCTGCTATGAAGCTCACTACCGGAGATCTGGAGGCGATTGTGTCCTCGGCAAGCCTGGAGTCAGACTGCGTTCCCCCTATTGTTGGAAAGCCGGACTCGCCCCCGGACTCTAGCTCCGAACTCTTGAAGTTCATGCCAAATGAGCATGGCCAGGAGGCTTTTCCCTGGCTAGCTCCACAGACTCTCATTTCCCCGTCCAAACCTCGCTCTTAAATGAGGCTCTAGACTTAATGCGATCCCTCGCCATTACAAAGGGATCACCTTTGAACTATGCCCAGCACGGATTAGGGCTGAGAGCAGGGAATTTTACGTCCCACTGATACATCTCCAACATATCTATAATTTTTGATTGTTCAATGCTATTATATTATCTGTTTTGGATGTTTAATGGGCTTTAATATGAACTTTTATATTATTTTTGGGACTAACCTATTAACCGAAGGCCCAGGGCAAATTGATGTTTTTTTGCCTATTTCAGTGTTTCGCAGAAAAGGAGTATCAAACGGAACGAAACCTCCGCGAGGCTCTTTCTTGGAACAAATGCAACCCACGAGACTTGGAGTACAAGTCTAGAAGTCCGCAAAGCTTCCACGAGGTAGGGGGCCACCCTCGTGGGCCCCACGGAGCTCCACAGATGTACTTCTTTCGTCTATATATACCCATATACCCCAAAAACATCCAGGAGATCCACGAAACCACTTTTCCACCGCCGCAACCTTCTATACCCGTGAGATCCCATCTGGGGGCCTTTTCCGGTGATCTGCCGGAGGGAGATTCGATCACGGAGGGCTTCTACATCAACACCATAGCCTCTCCGATGATGTCTTAGTAGTTTTACCACAGACCTTCGGGTCCATAGTTATTAGCTATATGGCTTCTTCTCTCACTTTGGTTATGAATAAAAGGTTCTCCTTGATGTTCCTGGACATCTATTCGATGTAATACTCTTTTGCGGTGTGTTTGCCGAGATCCGACGAATTGTGGGTTTATGAATTTGATTATATATGAATATTATTTGGTTCTTCTCTGAATTCTTATATGCATGATATGATATCTTTAAAAGTCTCTTTGAATTATCGGTTTAGTTTGGCCTACTAGATTGATCATTCTTGCAATGGGAGAAGTGCTTAGCTTTGGGATCAATCTTGTGGTGTCCTTTCCCAGTGACAGCAGGGGCAGCAAGGTATGTATTGTATTGTTGCCATCGAGGATAAAAAGATGGGGTTTATATCATATTGCTTGAGTTTATCCCTCTACATCATGTCATCTTGCCTAATGCATTACTCTGTTCTTATGAACTTAGTACTCTAGATGCATGCTGGATAGCGGTCGATGTGTGGAGTAATAGTAGTAGATGCAGAATCATTTCGGTCTACTTGACACGAACGTGATGCCTATATTCATGATCATTCCCTTAGATATCATCATAACTATGCGCTTTTCTATCAATTGTTCGGCAGTAATTTGTTCACCCATCGTAATACATGCTATCTTGAGAAGCCACTAGTGAAACCTATGGCCCCCGGGTCTACTTTACATCATATAAGTTTCCGATCTATAATTCTAGTTTACTATTTATTTTGCAATCTTTATTTTCCAATCTATACAACAAAAACACCAAAAATATTTATCTTATTATCATTATCAGATCTCACTTTTGCAAGTGGCCGTGAAGGGATTGACAACCCCTCTATCGCGTTGGTTGCAAGGTTCTTGATTGTTTGTGCAGGTACTAGGCGACTTGCGTGTAGTCTCCTACTAGATTGATACCTTGGTTCTCAAAAACTAAGGGAAATAATTACACTACTTTGCTGCATCACCATTTCCTCTTCAAGGGAAAACCAACGCTTGCTCAAGAGGTAGCAAGAATGATTTCTGGCACCGTTGCCGGGGAGATCTACGCTCAAGTCAAGACATACCAAGTACCCATCACAAACTCTTATCCCTCGCATTACATTATTTGCCATTCGCCTCTCGTTTTTCTCTCCCCACTTCACCTTTGCCGTTTTATTCGCCCTTTTTAGTTCACCTTTTTTCGCTTGCTTCTTGTCTGCTTTTGCATTGGATTGATTGTTTGTCACAATGGCTCAAGATAATACTAAATTATGTGACTTTTCCAATACCAACAACAATGATTTTATTAGCACTCTGATTGCTCCTATTACTGATGCTGAATCTTGTGAAATTAATGTTGCTTTGTTGAATCTTGTCATGAAAGATCAATTTTCTGGCCTTCCTAGTGAAGATGCCGCTACCCATCTAAACAACTTTGTTGATTTGTGTGATATGCAAAAAAAGAAAGATGTGGATACTGATATTGTTAAATTGAAGCTATTTTCGTTTTCACTTAGAGATCATGCTAAAATTTGGTTTTCTTCTTTGCATAAAAATAGTATTGATTCATGGAATAAGTTCAAGGTGTTTTTATCTCTAACTATTTTCCTGCCGCTAAGATCATCTCTCTTAGAAACGATATTATGAATTTTAAGCAACTTGATCATGAGCATATTGCACAAGCTTAGGAGAGGATGAAATTAATGATACGTAATTGCCCTACACATGGTTTGAATTTATGGATGATTATACAGAATTTTTATGCTGTATTGAATTTTGCTTCTAGAAATCTTTTAGATTCGGCCGCGGGAGGCACTTTTATGGAAATCACTATAGGAGAAGCTACTAAACTCCTAGACAATATTATGGTTAATTATTCTCAATGGCACACCGAAAGATCCACTAGTAAAAAAGTTCATGCTATTGAAGATATTAATGTTTTGAGTGGAAAGATGGATGAACTTATGAAATTGTTTGCTAATAAGAGTGTTTCTTCTGATCCTAATGATATGCCTTTGTCCACTTTGATTGAGAATAATAATGAATCTATGGATGTGATTTTGTTGGTAGGAACAATTTTGGTAACAACGCGTATAGAGGAAATTTTAATTCTAGGCTGTTTCCTAGTAATTCCTCTAATAATTATGGTAATTCCTACAACAACACTTATGGAAATTTTAACAAGATGCCCTCTTATTTTGAGACTAGTGTTAAAGAATTTATGAATTCGCAAAAGAATTTCAATGCTTTGCTTGAAGAAAAATTGTTTAAGATTGATGAGTTGGCTAGGAACATGGATATAATTTCTCTTTATATTGATTCTTTTAAACTTGGATCTATTCCTCCTAAGCATGACATCAATGAGTCTCTCAAAGCCATGAGAATTTCCATTGATGAGTGCAAATTAAGAACCGCTAGGATGCATGCTAAAAAAGATTGCTTTGTGAAAGTGTGTTCTTCTAGTTTTCAAGATAATAATGATGAAGATCTAAAAGTGATTAATTTGTCTCCTATTAAATCTTTGTTTTCCAATATGAATCTTTATAAAGATGGGACAAGAGATGAGTCAACTTTAGTTAAAAGGCGTCCCAATGATTCGGAGTTTTTATATCTTGATGCTAAAATTAATAAAAGTTGGATTAAAGAGGTCAAAACTTTACATAGTAATGAACCCACTATTTTGGATTTCAAAGAATTTAATTATGATAATTGCTCTTTGATAGATTGAATTTCCTTGTTGCAATCCGTGTTAAATTATCCTCATGCTTATGATCAAAATAAAGCTTTCACCAAAGACATCATTGATGCTTTAATGCAATCTTATGAAGAAAAGCTTGAACTAGAAGTTTCTATCCCTAGAAAACTTTATGATGAGTGGGAACCTACTATTAAAATTAAGATTAAAGATTATGAATGCTATGCTTAATGTAATTTGGGTGCTAGTGTTTCCACAATTCCAAAAACTTTGTGTGATGTTCTTTAAATTCCCGTAGCAATTAAAGCATCTATTAAAACTTTGTGTGATGTTCTTTAAAAACCTACTATTAAAACGGTTTCTGTGAATTTGATAATTGTTCTTTAAATTTGCATCGGATTCCACCATTAAGAAACCTATGGGAAGGATTCATGATGTTCTTATTGTTGCAAATAGGAATTATGTGCCCGTAGATTTCATTGTTCTTTATATAGATTGCAATCCTACATGTCATATTATTCTTGGTAGACCTTTCCTTAGAACGATTGGTGCAATTATTGACATGAAAGAATGAAATATCAGATTCCAATTTCCGTTAAGGAAAGGCATGGAACACTTTCCTAGAAATAAAATTAAATTACCTTATGAATCTAGTATGAGAGCCACATATGGATTGTATACCAAAGATGAAAATACATAGATCTATTCTTGTTTTTATGCCTAGCTAGGGGCGTTAAACGATAGCGCTTGTTGGGAGGCAACCCAATTTTATTTTTGTTCCTTGCCTTTTGTTCCTGTTTAGTAATAAATAATTCATCTGTCCTCTATTATGATTGTCTTTTTATGTTTTAATTAGCGTTTGTGCCAAGTAAAGCCTTTAGGTCTTCTTGGGTGATTGTTGTTTGATCTTGCTGAAAAAAACAGAAAGTATGCGCTCATGAGAATACTTTTCATTTTCTACCAGAGAGCGATAAAATACCAATTCAAACTGCAGTAGATCAGTATACAAATTATTTAGGTCGCCCTAATTTTTCAGAATTTTTGGAGTTACAAAAGTATTCGAAACTTCCAGATTGCTATAGATTGTTCTGTTTTTGACAGATTCCGTTTTTCGTGTGTTGTTTGCTTATTTTGATGAATCCGTGGCTAGTATCGGGGGGTATGAACCATATAGAAGTTGGAATACAGTAGGTTTAACACCAATATAAATAAAGAATAAGTTCATTACAGTACCTTAAAGTGGTGATTTATTTTCTTATACTAACGGAGCTCATGAGATTTTCTGTTGAGTTTTGTGTTGTGAAGTTTTCAAGTTTTTGGGTAAAGATTTGATGGATTTTGGAACAAGGAGTGGCAAGAGCCTAATATTGGGGATTCCCAAGGCACCCCAAGGTAAAATTCAAGGACAACCAAAAGCCTAAGCTTGGGGATGCCCCAGAAGGCATCCCCTCTTTCATCTTCGTCTATCGGTAACTTTACCTGAGGCTATATTTTTATTCACCACATGATAAGTGTTTTGCTTGGAGCATCTTGTATGATTTGAGTCTTTGCCTTTTAGTTTACCACAATCATCCTTGATGTACACACCTTTTAGGAGAGACACACATGAATCGGAATTTATTAGAATACTCTATGTGCTTCACTTATATCTTTTGAGCTAGATAATTTTGCTCTAGTGCTTCACTTATATCTTTTTAGAGCACGGTGGTGGTTTTATTTTATAGAAATTATTGATCTCTCATGCTTCACTTATATTATTTTGAGAGTCTTTTAGAACAGCATGGTAATTTGCTTTAGCTATAAAATTAGTCCTAATATGATATGCATCCAAGATGGGTATAATAAAAACTTCCATATAGAGTGCATTGAGTACTATGAGAAGTTTGATACTTGATGATTGTTTTGATATATGAAGATGGTGATATTAGAGTCATTCTAGTTAAGTAATTGTGAAATTGAGAAATACTTGTGTTGAGGTTTGCAAGTCCCGTAGCATGCACGTATGATAACCGTTGTGTGACAAATTTGAAACATGAGGTGTTCTTTGATTGCTTTCCTTATGAGTGGCGCTCGGGGACGAGCGATGGTCTTTTCCTACCAATCTATCCCCCTAGGAGCATGCGCGTAGTGCTTGGTTTTGATGACTTGTAGATTTTTGCAATAAGTATGTGAGTTCTTTATGACTAATGTTGAGTCCATGGATTATACGCACTCTCACCCTTCCATCATTGCTAGCCTCTTCGGTACCGTGCATTGCCCTTTCTCACCTCCAGAGTTGGTGCAAACTTCGCCAGTGCATCCAAACCCCGTGATATGATACGCTCTTTCACACATAAACCTCCCTGCATCTTCCTCAAAACAGCCACCATACCTACCTATTATGGCATTTCCATAGCCATTCCGAGATATATTGCCATGGAACTTTCCATCGTTCCATTTTTTTATGACACACTCCATGATTGTCATATTGCCTTGCATGATCATGTAGTTGACATCGTATTTGTGGCAAAGCCACCGCTTATAATTTTTATACATGTCACTCTTGAATCACTGCACATCCCGGTACACCGTGTGAGGCATTCATATAGTCATATTTTGTTCTAGTATCGAGTTGTAATTTTTGAGTTGTAGATAAATAGAAGTGTGATGATCATCATTATTACAGCATTTTCCCGTGAGGAAATTAAAAAAAGAGAGAAAGGCCAAATAAAAAAGAGAAGGCCCAAAAATGAGAGAAAAAGAGAGAAGGGGCAATGTTACTATCCTTTTTTCCACACTTGTGCTTCAAAGTAGCACCATGATCTTCATGATAGAGAGTCTCTTATTTTGTCACTTTCATATACTAGTGTGAATTTTTCATTATAGAACTTGGCTTGTATATTGCAACAATGGGCTTCCTCAAAATGCCCTATGTCTTCGTGAGCAAGCAAGTTGGATGCACACCCACTTAGTTTCTTTTGTTGAGCTTTCATACATTTAGAGCTCTAGTGCATCCATTGCATGGCAATCCCTACTCCTCGCATTGACATCAATTGATGGGCATCTCCATAGCCCGTTGATTAGCCGCGTCGATGTGAGACTTTCTCCTTTTTTGTCTTCTCCACACAACCTCCATCATCATATTCTATTCCACCCATAGTGCTATGTCCATGGCTCGCGCTCATGTATTGCGTGAAAGTTGAAAAAGTTTGAGAATACTAAAGTATGAAACAATTGCTTGGCTTGTCATCGGGTTTGTGCATGATGGGGGCATTTTGTGTGCCGAAAATGAAGCATGGCCAAAATATATGATTTTGTAGGGATGAGCTTTCTTTGGCTATGTTATTTTGAGAAGACATAATTTCTTGGTTAGTATGCTTGAAGTATTATTGTTTTTATCTCAATAATAAACTTTTGTCTTGAATCTTTCGGATCTGAATATTCATGCCACAATAAAGAAAAATTACATTGAAAATTATGTTAGGTAGCATTGCACATCAAAAATTCTATTTTTATCATTTACCTTCTCCAGGATGAGCAGGAATTAAGCTTGGGGATGCTTAATAAGTCTCCAACATATCTATATTTTTTGATTGTTCCATGCTATTAAATTATCTGTTTTGGATGTTTAATGGGCTTTAATATGCACTTTTATATTATTTTTGGGACTAACCTATTAATCGAAGGCCTAGTGCAAATTGCTGTTTTTGTGCCAATTTCAATGTTTTGCAGAAAAGGAATATCAAACGTAATGAAACCTTCGCGAGGATCTTTCTTGGAACAAACGCAACCCAGGAGACTTGGAGTACAAGTCTGTAAGTCCACGAGGCTTCCACGAGGTAGGGGGCACGCCCCCTACCCTCATGGGCCCCACGGAGCTCCACCGACGTACTTCTTTCACCTATATATACCCATGTACCCTAAAAACATACAGGAGAGCCACGAAACCACTTTTCCACCGCCGCAACCTTCTGAGATCCCATCTGGGGGCCATTTCCGGCGATCTTCCGGAGGGGGATTCGATCACGGAGGGCTTCTACATCAACACCATAGCCTCTCTGATGATGTGTGAGTAGTTTTACCACAGACCTTCGGGTCCATATTATTAGCTAGATGGCTTCTTCTCTCTCTTTGGTTCTCAATACAAAGTTCTCCTCGATGTTCTTGGAGATCTATTCGATGTAATACTCTTTTGCAGTGTGTTTGCCGAGATCCGATGAATTGTGGGTTTATGAATTTGATTATCTATGAATATTATTTGGCTCTTCTCTGAATTCTTATATGCATGATTTGATATCTTTGCAAGTTTCTTCGAATTATCGGTTTAGTTTGGCCTACTAGATTGATCTTTCTTGCAATGGGAGAAGTGCTTAGCTTTGGGTTCAATCTTGCGGTGTCCTTTCCTAGTGACAACAGGGGCAGCAAGGCGCGTATTGTATTGTTGCCATCGAGGATAAAAAGATGAGGTTTATATCATATTGCTTGAGTTTATCCCTCTACATCATGTCATCTTGCCTAATGTGTTACTCTGTTCTTATGAACTTAATACTCTAGATGCATGCTGGATAGCGGTCGATGTGTGGAGTAATAGTAGTAGATGCAGAATCATTTCGGTCTACTTGACACGGACATGATGGCTATATTCATGATCATTGCCTTAGATATCATCATAACTATGCGCTTTTCTATCAATTGCTCGGCAGTAATTTGTTCACCCACCGTAATACATGCTATCTTGAGAGAAGCCACTAGTGAAACCTATGGCCGCCGGGTTTACTGTACATCATATAAGTTTCTGATCTATAATTCTAGTTTGCTATTTATTTTGCAATCTTTATTTTCGAATCTATACAACAAAAATACCAAAAATATTTATCTCATTATCTTTATCATATCTCACTTTTGCAAGTGGCCGTGAAGGGATTGAAAACTCCTTTATCACGTTGATTTCAAGGTTCTTGATTGTTTGTGCAGGTACTAGGCGACTTGCATGTAGTTTCCTACTGGATTGATACCTTGGTTCTCAAAAACTGAGGGAAATACTTACGCTACTTTGCTGCATCACCCTTTCCTCTTCAAAGGAAAACCAACACATGCTCAAGAGTTAGCACCCACCCACCACCCACTTCATAGCCACCATCGAGGACTTAACCGGCATGCTGGATTACACCTCCGAAGACATCGACGGCATGGACAACGATGCCGGAGACGAACAAGGCCAAGACCCGTTGTTTACTGGATGTTGGACAGCCACCTCCACACACGACGTGTATATGGTGGATACACCCAAAGAGGATGATGGCCAAGGCAGGAAGGATCCGGTTGAGGACAAACCTGCTGAGGCACCACCGAAGCGTCGACGCCAGCGACGCCGCTCAAAATCGCGTCGTGAAAAAGACAGTAATACCGGCACTGGAGACAATAGCACTCCAGAGAACACCGAAGGCCCCAAAGTCCCCGTCGAGCCCGCATCCGAACAGGGTGATGGGGAGGAGGGGCAAGTTAACCCCGACGATCTGGTTGGGAACAAGGACTCGGAAGATAGGAACTATCTACTGGTCTCTAAGGATGATGTCAGCCTCGACAACGAAGATTTCATCATGCCAGAGGAACCCATCGAGCAGGAGCGCTTTAAGTGCCAACTAATCGCCACTACGAGAAGCCTAAAACAGAAGCAGCAACAGCTCCAAGCCGAACAGGATACACTCAACGACAGATGGACCCAGGTCCTAGCTGCCGAAGAATATGGCCTCCAACGCCCAACAAAGAGTTATCGGAAGCGTCGGCTACTACCACAATTTGACGATGAGGCCCTCGAGCCAATACTGTGAAGACACAACCGCGCTGATGAACTAGACCGGCCACCACGCGGGCGAGATAAAGCGGCCACCTATCCCGAGCACCAACCCACACCACCTCGCCGTTGAGGCAGAGAGATAGCGGCTCGAGGATACACCTAAGACCTACGGAAAGACCTAGACAATAGAGCAGGCCAAGCCAGATCAATCTATGGATCAAGGGGCGTGCCCCAACACGAGAAGACGGCCATCAGGCCTGACGCGATAGGAATAACCTCACCCGGGCCGAACACCGCATACGGATGTCATCCGAACTCCGTCATGACGTTGCCCAATACAGAGGCGCCGCACACCCCTTATGCTTCACCGATGAGGTAATGCAGCATCAGTTCCCAGAAGGGTTTAAACCCGTAAACATTGAATCATACGACGGCACGACAGATCCCGCGGTATGGATTGAAGATTTCCTTCTCCATATCCACATGGCTCGCGGTGACGATCTCCACGCCATCAAATATCTCCCCTTAAAGATGAAAGGGCTAGCACGACACTGGTTAAATAGCCTCCAAGACAACTCTATTAGTAGCTGGGAAGATTTGGAAGATGCCTTTAGAGACAACTTCCAAGGTACCTATGTCCGGCCTCCGGACGCTGATGACCTCAGTCATATAGCCCAGCAACCCGGAGAGTCAGCCCGAAAACTCTGGACCAGATTCTTAATTAAAAAGAACCAAATTGTCGACTGTCCGGACACCGAAGCCCTCGCGACCTTTAAACACATCGTCTATGATGAATGGCTCGCCCGCCACCTTGTCCAAGAAAAACTAAAATCCATGGCAGCTCTTACCACAGTCATGACCCACTTTTGCGCGGGAGAAGATGGCTGGCTAGCTCGTAGAAGCAACAGCACTAGTGACCCTGGCACCTCCGAAGCCAGAGATGGCAAAGGTAGGCCACGACACAACAAACACAAGCGTCGAAGCAACAATGAAGATACCGAAGACATGGCGGTCAACGCCGGATTCGGTGGCTCTAAACCCGGTCAGTGGAAGAAGCCATTCAAAGGAAACAAAGGTGGTCCATCCAATTTGGACAGAATACTCGATCGGCCTTGCCAGATTCATGGCACCCCTGACAAGCCTGCCAATCATACCAACAGAAATTGTTGGGTCTTTAAACAGGCCAGTAAGCTAAACACCGAACATAAGGGGAAGGAGCCGCCTAGAGAGGATCACGATGAGCCTCGCCCACCAAACACAGGGGGGCAAAAGAAATTCCCCCCTGAGGTAAAAACAATGAATATGATCTACGTCACTCATATCCCTAAGCGGGAGCACAAGCGCGCACTAATGGACATCTACGCCAGAGAGCCAGTCGCCTCAAAATTCAACCCATGGTCGGCCTGCCCGTTCACTTTTGATCGCAGGGACCATCCGACCAGTATCCGTCATGGAGGTTCAGCAGCATTGGTCCTCGATCCAATCATTGACTGATTCCATCTCACGATAGTCCTCATGGACGGCGGCGGCAGTCTTAACCTGATTTATCAGGACACTATCCGTAAAATGTGTATCGATCTGTCAAGGATCAAGCCTACCAAAACCACCTTTAAAGGAGTAATACCCGGCATGGAGGCCTGCTACATAGGGTCAATAATGCTGGAAGTAGTCTTCGGCTCACTGGATAATTTCTGAAGCGAAGATTTGATCTTCAACATAGTCCCTTTCCGCAGTGGTTATCATGCACTGCTCGGACCAACCGTTTTCGCCCGCTTTAATGCAGTCCCGCACTATGCTTATCTAAAGCTCAAGATGCCCGGACCACGTGGTGTCACAATAGTCAATGGAAATATGGAGCGCTCCCTCCGTACTGAGGAGCATACCGCGGCCCTCGCAGCTGAGGTACAGGGTGGCCTTATTAAGCCGAATACTTCATCAGCCATCAAGCCCCCAGACACTGTCAGACGAGTCCGGTCTACCCTGCAGTTTGGTTCATCCAGAACTGGACTAGCAATTCAGCTTCCATCAAAAACCCCACCTAATCGCGGCATACGTACCACGCATGCATAACTACACACTAAAAATACCATGGGCAAGGACGGAGGCACACTAAGGACAAAGTCCACTATACGACTCGACCCTATTCGGACCTTAATCTTCTTCTTCTCCATTTATTCTATTTTCTCTCTTATTTCAGGTTCTTCAAAACCTAGATCATTTTTTGGTGGTACAAGGGCCCTCTCCCAAGCCCCTTCTATATGTACGATCGTTGGTCCTCTCAAACGATCCTTTACCAAGGTGAAAAGCGGCGCAGACGTGCGGCAGGATGTCCAAAGGATCTTCAAGACCACCTTTTTTAGGACCTGTATACGGCTTTGCCTTGTTCACAAATGCTTGGCATGTAAAATAGCCTTGATGCTTATGGCATTCTCTGTAAGAGCATGTTTTGATGCATCAATCAGACTATAGTGGAAACAGTTTGCTCCAACCCTATTCGATCTTGGCTTATTTCATAATCTGTATTCCCTCTTCACATCAGATTGACATAATACACCTCCGCATAAATTGCCAGGGGCTCTATTAGGCCACGTATATTTTTCAAAAACAAAAAGTCCGAACACTTTCATAGTATACTTCGGCGTCCCGAATACTGAATTATATGCATCGGCTCCGAATCATGTCTTTGGTCAATAGTTGGGTTGCCCGACTCCTGTGGTTACCGCCTTATGTTCTACTTGTTCGGCTAAGGTAGTAAAGGGAGAACTACTGCGATTTTGTTTCTGGTTCGTCTGGTCAAACACCTCAGTAGAGAAAGCCGAAAACTGACTGTCATGATATAGCGAGAGCTGGTCAGCGGTTTGATGAAGGAAATATGCCCTAGAGGCAATAATAAAGTTGTCATTTATATTTCCTTATATCATGATAAATGTTTATTATTCATGCTAGAATTGTATTAACCGGAAACTTAGTACATGTGTGAATACATAGACAAACAGAGTGTCGCTAGTTTGCCTCTACTTGACTAGCTCATTGAATCAATGATGGTTATGTTTCCTAACCATAGACATGAGTTTTCATTTGATTAACGGGATCATATCATTATAGAATGATGTGATTGACTTGACCCATCCGTTAGCTTAGCACGATGATCGTTTAGTTTGATGCTATTGCTTTCTCCATAACTTATACATGTTCCTATGACTATGAGATCATGCAACTCCTGAATACCGGAGGAACACTTTGCGTGCTACCAAACATCACAAACATAACTGGGTGATTATAAAGGTGCTCTACGGGTGTCTCCGATGGTGTTTGTTGAGTTGGCATAGATCGAGATTAGGATTTGTCACTCCGATTGTCGGAGAGGTATCTCTCGGCCCTCTCGGTAATGTACATCACTATAAGCCTTGCAAGAAATGTAGATAAGGAGTTAGTTACGGGATGTAGCTTTACGAAATGAGTAAACAGACTTGCCGGTAACGAGATCGAACTAGGTATTGAGATACCGACGATCAAATATCGGGCAAGTAACTTGTCGATGACCAAGGGAACAACGTATATCATTATGCGGTTTGACCGATAAAGATCTTCGTAGAATATGTAGGAACCAATATGAGCATCCAGGTTCCGCTATTGGTTATTGATCGGAGACGTGTCTCGGTCATGTCTACATAGTTCTCGAACCCGTAGGGTCCTCACGCTTAACGTTCGGTGACAATCGTATTATGAGTTTATGTGTTTTGATGTATCGAAGGTAGTTCGGAGTCCAAGATATGATCACGGACATGACAAGGAGTCTCAAAATGGTCGAGACATAAAGATTGATATATTGGACGACTATATTTGGACATCGCAATGGTTCCGGGTGAGATCGGGCATTTACCGATGTATCAGGAGGTATATGGGCCTTATTGGTCCATAGTGGGAGAGAGGAGAAGGGAGCAAAGGAGGAGGCGCCCCCCCAAGCCCAATCCGAATTGGGAGGTGGGGGCGGCCCCCCCTTTCCTTCCTCCTTCCTCCCCCTTCCTTCTCTCCTAATCCAACTAGGGAAGGGGGGAATCCTACTCCCGGTGGGAGTAGGACTCCCCTTGGGGCGCGCCTAGGAGGCCGTCCCCCTCCCCCTCCTCCACTCCTTCATATACGGGGGAGGGGGCACCCCATAGACACACAAGTTGATCATTGATCTCTTAGCCGTGTGCAGTGTCCCTCTCCACCATAATCCACCTTGGTCATATCATAGCGGTGCTTAGGCGAAGCCCTGTTCCGGTAGCATCATCATCACCGTCATCATGCCGGCGTGCTGACGAAGCTCTCCCTTGACACTCTACTAGATCGTGAGTTCATGGGACGTCACCGAGCCGAACGTGTGCAGATCACGGAGGTGCGTACCTTCGGTGCTAGGATCGGTCGATCGTGAAGATGTACGACTACATCAACCGTGTTGTCATAATGCTTCCGCTTACGGTCTACGAGGGTACATGGACAACACTCTTCCCTCTCATTGCTATGCATCACCATTATCTTGCATGTGTGTAGGATTTTTTTTAAATTACTGCGTTCCCCAACATTTGGCGACTTACTAAATCCTTCAGGATTTTTTCCGTATTATATGAAGGACTGGCCTCCACCCAGTCACGCGCCTAAGGCATCTAAGTTTGGATAGCCGCACATGCACCAGGGGCTAGTTCATAGTCCCATTGTCAAACTCCTATGGCTAAGTGAGAGTGATAAAGCCGCATAGTCTGATTGCCTGGTTCGCTGCACAGTCACCTCCTTTGCGGACCAAGACATTGGGTCAAGTGTGGTCATGTGCTATTCTGAACACCCCCGTAGTATCTACGTGGGGGTTGAAGCCGACAACTGGCAAACTTTCATATATAAAAACGGCCGCACAGGAGGAACATAATTTCAGTTAAAAGCACAAATATATTATAAAAGCCTTGGTTCATAAAACAAAGTCCGGGCAGCCCGGATACATTCATTCAAACATGACATCTTTCGAGCATTGAACCTCTATCAAACGGGTACCCTCTAGAACGTCTTCAAAATATCGCTCCGGTTTGTAGTGGTCCTTGCCTTTGGGTGGGCCGTCAACCGCCATAACGGCAGCCTTCATCTTCGCCCAGTGCATCTCGACACGGGCAAAATCCATCCGCACACCCTCAATGCATGAAGAGCGCTTCACAGCTTCAATTCGGGGAAGGGCGTCAGCGAGCCGCTTGACCAGGCCGAAGTAGCTGCTAGGAATGGGTTCGGCTGGCCATAGCTGGACTACGATGTCCATGGCCAGGCCGGACATCCTATGCAGCTTCGCCAGCTGCATCATCTGGTTGTTCAACAGCGCTGGACGCTCCGGCGCCAGGTACTGTGACCAGAAGAGTTTCTCCGTCATGTAGCCCTCTTGGGTCTGGAAAAACATCTCAATGTCAGCGGCGCTCTTCAGAAGATCCACAAATGCGTCTGGAGAACTCCATAGTCGAGTAAGCAGGGCATATTTTTGACTGCCGAATTTACTCTGCAAAAGAAAGGGCTTACTAGCCGCTATCTTTCCAGCCGGCTTGACCTCCTCGCGAGCCGCCCGGGACTCAATCCGCGCCTCCTTGGCCTCTTGGAGAGCCTTGGTGAGTTCGATTGCTTGGGCCTTATTATTATCCTCCAAGGCCTCACACTTACCGGCAGCGTCCTTAAGCTCTTGCTCGACTTCGGTCACCCTCTCCTCATACTGGCGGCAGGTGGCCTGCTCAGCCTTTAAGTCTGCAGTCGCTTTATCAGCAGCCGCTTTTCTAACCCTTGCCTGCTCTTTGGCTTGTGACAGGGCGCCCTTAAGGGTCTCGACCTCGGCCGCACTACCTGCAATCATATACATGACACAGTGTGTGAGTTTAAACTCGAAATTCGCATATAATTTCAGTCGTATAAACAACCCTTTAAAAACATACCTTGCGCCTCATCGAACTGCTTGTTAATGCGGTCGAGGTCATCATCGGCCACCTTCATCTTCCGCTTGAGTTCGGAAACTTCAGCGGCCTGGGCGGTCGCTGCCAACAGGGAAGCATGTTCATTCAATAGATATGTATGTTACCTTCTGTGACAATCATTTGATCCTCTGTTTGGCTTTTTTCCAAAACCGGACAGAGTCTCAGGGGCTACTATCTATATACAGGCATATTCCCTTTGTATAAAAAAGCGTCGTACGTCGCATACCTCAAAGCCCGTCAGTAGGCTGGTGAAGGCTTCGTTCAGCCGCTCTTGGCGGACTGAATCTTCTCAACCACCGTACCCATCAGGGTATGATACGTCTACAATGTATCTATAATTTTTTATTGTTCCATGATATTATATTATCTATTTTGGATGTTTAATGGGCTTTAATATACCTTTTTATATTATTTTTGGCACTAACCTACTAACCAAAGGCCCAGTGCAAATTGTTGTTTTTTGCCTATTTCAGTGTTTTGCAAAAAAGGAATATCAAACGGAATCCAAATGGGGTGAAACCTTCGGGAGATTTATTTTTGGAACAAACGTGATCCAGGAGACTTGGAGTGGACGTCAAGAAAGAAGCGAAGAGGCCACGAGGCAGGAGGGCGCGCCCAGGGGGGTAGGCGCGCCCCCACCCTCGTGGGCCTATCGCAGCTCCACCGACCTAGTTCTTCCTCCTACATATACCCATATACCCCGAAAACATCCTGGAGCACCACGAAACACTATTTCCACCGCCGCAACCTTCTATACCCGTGAGATCCCATCTTGGGGCCTTTTCCGGCGCTCCACCGGAGGGGGAATCGATCACGGAGGGCTTCTACATCAACACCATATCCTCTCCGATGATGTGTGAGTAGTTTACCACAGACCTTCGGGTCCATAGTTATTAGCTAGATGGCTTCTTCTCTCTCTTTGGATCTCAATTCAAAGTTCTCCTCGATTCTCTTGGAGATCTATTCGACGTAATTCTTTTTGCGGTGTGTTTGTCGAGATCCGATGAATTGTGGGTTTATGATCAAGATTATCTATGAACAATATTTGATTCTTCTCTGAATTCTTTTATGCATGATTTAATATCTTTGCAAGTCTCTTCGAATTATCAGTTTGATTTGGCCTACTAGATTGATCTTTCTTTCAATGGGAGAAATGCTTAGCTTTGGGTTCAATCTTGTGTTGTCCTTTCCCAGTGACAACAGGGGCAGCAAGGCACGTATTGTATTGTTGCCATCGAGGAAAAAAAGATGGGGTTTATATCATATTTCTTGAGTTTATCCCTCTACATCATGTCATCTTGCCTAATGTATTACTCTATTCTTATGAACTTAATACTCTAGATGCATGCTGGATAGCGGTCGATGTGTGGAGTAATAGTAGTACATGCAGAATCGTTTTGGTCTACTTGTCGCGGAAGTGATGCCTATATACATGATCATGCCTAGATATTCTCATAACTATGCACTTTTCTATCAATTGCTCGACAGTAATTTGTTCACCCACCGTAGAATTTGCTTTCTTGAGAGAAGCCACTAGTGAAACCTATGGCCCCCGGGTCTATCTTCCATCATATTATTTTCCGATCAATTTTTTATTTCTATCGCCGTTTATTTTGCAATCTTTACTTTCCAATCTATACAACAAAAATACCAAAAATATTTATCGTATTATCTTTATCAGATCTCACTTTCATAAGAGACTGTGAAGGGATTGACAACCCCTTAATCGTGTTGGTTGCGAGGTTCTTATTTGTTTGTGCAGGTACGAGGGACTTGCGTGTAATCTCCTACTAGATTGATACCTTGGTTCTCAAAAACTGAGGGAAATACTTACGCTAATTTGCCGGGGAGGTTGCACCAAGTCAAGGGAAAACCAACGGATGCGCAAGAGGTAGCAAGAACAATTTCTGGCGCCGTTGCCGGGGAGGTTGCACCAAGTCAAGTCAAGATTTGATCTCCCATCAACAAGCCATTTCTGGCGCCATTTCCGGGGAGATCTATGCACAAGTCAAGATATACCAAGTACCCATCACAAACTCTTATCCCTCGCATTACATTATTTGCCATTTGCCTCTTGTTTTCCTCTCCCCCACTTCACCGTTGCCGTTTTATTCGCCCTCTTTTCTGTTCGCCCTCTTTTCCGTCTGTCTCTTGTTTTTTGCTTCTTGTGTGCTTGTGTGTTGGATTGTTTATCACGATGGCTCAAGACAATACTAAATTGTGTGACTTTTCCAATACCAACAATAATGATTTTATTTGCACTCCGATTGATGCTCTTACCGATGCTGAATCTTGTGAAATTAATACTGCTTTGCTGAACCTTGTTATGAAAGATCCGATTTCTGGCCTTCGTAGTGAAGATGTTGCTACCCATCTAAACAGCTTTGTTGACTTGTGTGATATGCAAAAGAAGAAAGATGTGGATAATGATACTGTTAAATTGAAGCTATTTCCGTTTTCGCTTAGAGATCGGGCTAAAACTTGGTTTTCGTTTTTTCCTAAAAATAGTATTGATTCATGGAATAAGTGCAAAGATGCTTTTATCTCTAAGTATTTTCCTCCCGCTTAGATCATCTCTCTTAGAAACGATATTATGAATTTTAAGCAACTTGATCATGAGCATGTTGCACAAGCTTGGGAGAGGATGAAATTAATGATACGTAATTGCCCTACTCATGGATTAAATTTAGGGATGATCATACAATTTTTTTATGCTGGATTGAATTTTGCTTCTAGAAATCTTTTATATTCGGCCGCGGGAGGCACTTTTATGGAAATCACTTTAGGAGAAGCTACTAAACTCCTAGATAATATTATGGTTAATTATTCCCAATGGCACACCGAAAGATCTACTAGTAAAAAGGTTCATGCTATAGAAGAAATTAATGTTTTAAGTGGAAAGATGGATGAACTTATGAAATTGTTTGCTAATAACAGTGTTTCTTCTGATCCTAATGATATGCCTTTGTCTACTTTGATTGAGAATAATAATGAATCTATGGATGTGAATTTTGTTGGTAGGAACAATTTTGGTAACAACGCGTATAGAGGAAACTTTAATCCTAGGTTGTTTCCTAGTAATTCCTCTAATAATTATGGTAATTCCTACAACAACTCTTATGGGAATTTTAATAAGATTCCCTCTGATTTTGAGACTAGTGTTAAAGAATTTATGATTTCGCAAAAGAATTTCAATGCTTTGCTTGAACAAAAATTGCCTAAGATTGATGAGTTGGCTAGGAACGTGGATAGAATTTCTCTTGATGTTGATTCTTTTAAACTTATATCTATTCCACCTAAGCATGACATCAATGAGTCTCTCAAATCTATGAGAATTTCCATTGACGAGTGCAAAGAAAGAACCGCTAGGATGCGTGAAAAAAAGATTGCTTTATAAAAGCATGTTCTTCTAGTTTTCACGATAATAAGGATGGAGATCTAAAAGTGATTGATGTGTCTCCTATTAAATCCTTGTTTTGCAATATGAATCTTTATAATGATGAGACTGGAGAAGAGTCAACTTTAGTTAAAAGGCGTCCCAATGATTCCGAGTTTTTAGATCTTGATGCAAAAATTGGTAAAGGAGGGATTGAAGAGGTCAAAACTTTGCATATCAATGAACCCACTATTTTGGATTTCTAGGAATTTAATTCTGATAATTGCTAATTGATCGATTGTATTTCCTTGTTGCAATTCGTGCTAAATTCTGCTCATGCTTATGATCAAAATAAAGCTTTTACCAAACATATCATTGATGCCTTAATGAAATCCTATGAAGAAAAGCTTGAATTATAAGTTTCTATCCCTAGAAAACTTTATGATGAGTGGGAACCTACTATTAAAATTAAAATTAAAATTAAATATCATGAATGCTATGCTTTATGTGATTTGGGTGCTAGTGTTTCCACGATTCCAAAAACTTTGTGTGTTGTGTTAGGTTTCCGTGAATTTGATGATTGTTCTTTAAATTTGCATCTTGCGGATTCCACTACTAAGAAACCTATGGTAAGGATTAATGATGTTATTATTGTTGCAATAGGAATTATGTGCCCGTAGATTTCATTCTCCTCGATATAGATTGCAATCCTACATGTCCTATTATTCTTGGTAGACCTTTCCTTAGAACGATTGGTGCAATTATTGATATAAAAGAAGGAAATATCAGATTCCAATTTCCGTTAAGAAAAGGCACATAACACTTCCCTGGGAAGAAAATTAAATTACTTTATGAATCTATTATCAGAGCCATTATGGATTGCATATGTCACACCCTCGATGCGACTATATCTCCCACGTGTCGAGGCACGACTTAGAGGCATAATCGCATTGAAGGCATATGTCGCAAGTTAGGCAATCTTCACAACATCCCATGTAATATAAATAATAAAGGGGAGATAACATAGTTGGCTTACACTCGCCACGTCAATCAAGTACATAAATAACATTACATCATCCAAACACTCATGGCCCGACTACGGCGCCAAAATAAAAGAGAACCCAACATGCGACAACGGTCCCGTTCACCCCCAACTGGGCACCACTACTGATCATCGGGAAAGGAAACATAGTAACGTTGAGAGTCTTCATCGAACTCCCACTTGAGCTCGTACGCGTCTCCTGGAGCGGAATCATCAGGCCCTGCATCTGGTGTAATAGTAATCTGTGAGCCACAGGGACTCAGCAATCTCGCACCCTCGCGATCAAGACTATTTAAGGTTACAGGTAAGGCAAGGTAAATATAGGTGGAGCTGCAGTAAGTGACTAGCATATATGGTGGCTAACTTATTCGCAAAAGAGAGCGAGAAGAGGAGGCAAAGCGCGAGCGAGAAACTAGAGAACAACCTGCGCAAACATTACTCCAACACCGTGTCCACTTCCCGGACTTCGCCGAGAAGAGGCCATCACGGTAACACACTCAGTTGATTCATTTTAATTAAGTTAAGGTTCAAGTTATCTACAACCGGACATTAACAAATTCCCATGTGCCCATAACCGCGGGCACGGATTTCGAAAGTTCAAATCCCTGCAGGGGAGTCTAGCCCATGACAAGCTCTCACGGTCAACGAAGGAATAGACCTCCTCCCAAGACATTTCGATCAGACTCGGTATCTCGGTAATTCAAGACACTTCGACAGGTTAAAACAAGACCAGCAACACCGCCCGAATGTGCCGACAAATCCCGATAGGAGCTGCACATATCTCTTTCTCAGGGCACACTCAGATTATCCTAGGTACGGGTAGGCCAGCCCAGAGTTTCCCCTGGTGGCCACCGGTAGCTGACAGGTGGACCAACACTCAGAGGAGCACTGGCCCGGGGGGTTAAAATAATGATGACCCTTGAGTCTGCAGAACCCAAGGGAAAGAAAAGGCTAGGTGGCAAATGGTAAAACCTAGGTTGTGCATTGCTGGAAAAGCTTTAATCAAGGCGAAATATCAAGGGGTTCCCATTATAACCCAACTGCGTAAGGAACGCAAAAATCCGGGAACATAACACTGATATGACGGAAACTAGGGCGGCATGAGTGGAACAAAACACTAGGCGAGAGGCCGAGCCTTCCACCCTTTACCAAGTATATAGATGCATTAAGATAACATAGCAATATAATGATATCCCAACAAGTAAATAAATGTTCCAACAAGGAACGGCCTCCAATCTTCACCTGCAACTAGCAACGCTATAATAGGGGCTGAGCAAAGCGGTAAAATAGCCAATCAACGGTTTGCTAGGACAATGGTGGGTTAGAGGTTTGACATGGCAATTTGGTAGGCTTGCAAGCGAGTGGTAGGCATCATAGCAATGGCATAGCAAAAGAGCGAGCAGACTAGCATAGCAAAGATAGTAGTGATTTCGAGGGTATGATCATCTTGCCTGCACAGTTGTCAGAGTTGACCGGATCCTCAAAAGCAAACTCAACGGGCTCCTCATTAGCGAAATCGTCTCCCGGCTCTACCCAAACAAGATAAACAAGCAACAAGGATACAATCAACCACGTGCAAACTCAAACAACACAATGCAAAGATGATATGCTATGCGAATGCGATGCGGGATGCAAAATGCAAGATATGACAGGATATGCAAAGAATCTGGCCTCAACTTGGAAAACCAAGTGTGCCACTGGAAATATGAGATGAAATCGTCTTGAAAAACGATATAAAGAAAGCCGGAATCGGAGTTATGTTTTGAAAATGGCAAGCGATTCAAAAATGACACCGGTCTGCGATTTACAGCAAGTAGGCATCTAAATGCAATGAGATGAACATGCTACAGCACCCAAACATGACAACAAAATACATGGCAGGGATGAACACAAGATGCTTAACAAAAGTCTAGCACTGAGCTACGGCCAATTCATCCATTAACAGGTTCAAACAAGCATGGCAATAATGCAAATGGCAAACAGATCTCAGACTTAGTGAAATTAACACTTGTCTGGAATTCCAGATCAGGTAGCCCTCTTCGGAGCAACAAAACTACATGCTACAGGAACTGAACAAGGCAAAGTAAAACATGGCATGGATATACTCAAAGATCTTAACAAAAGTCCCTTAGTGACCTTGAGCCAAAAGGGATCAGAAAATACAATTGCACGCATGTGAACATCGCAAAAACATAATCAGTTTTCAGACTGTGAAAACTGACACATACTGAAATATAACTCAAGGTAGGCATGTTGACGAGCTCGATGCACTCACTACGGTGCAAGTCATGGCCAGACAAGCATACCCCCATCAAGAAGGCACAAAATTCAAGCTAGACATGGCAAGAACAATAGCATAGCATGCACGGATCAACTACAACATCACCGGCAAAATTGCAAACAAGTTGACAATCTGCCCAGATTCGCAAAGTAGCACAAGTAGAGCTCGATTGACTCAAGCTAGGGTGCTCCACAATTGCAATCAAAGACATGGATGGATAGAGCACTATAAGAATAACAAAACATCCTTACTAATCATCCTCAAAAGAGGCACGGATCACTAGGAAACAACATGAACATATGGCATCATGAGATAAACAGCTCCAGGACAATGAAATCACTAAGTCCCTGAAAACAGAATTATCAAGTGCACCACTTTGCAAGCTTGCACAAGTCACTACACACATCAAAAAAATACATGGGTTGCACCTCTGGAAAGATGGCAAAACCCTTAACAAAACATATGTAGAACTCAAGGGCATATCATGCACACATTATTCATGGCAAAAATGACAAAAGTGCTAAACGGAGTAGCAGATCTGACAATTAACTCAAGTAGCCCTCTTCTAACAGCATTTCGGGCATCAAGATGAGCTCAAATGAAAATGATGCAATGGAATGAAATGATGTACTCTCTGAGGCGGCGGCGCGCGGGCCGGGAGGTGGAGGCGCGGCGGCTCGGGCCGCGGGGGACCTCCCTGGGCCTGGCGGGCCGTGACGGCGGGGACGGCGGCTGTGGCCACATGGCGGCGCGGGAGAGGCTGGGCGCGGCGGAGCGTACGCGTCCGGTCCGTCCCGGACACGTCCGGCGGCGGCGGTGGATGGATCTAGGGTTAGGGGGAAGAGTGGAACCGCGAATTTGAAGGGGGGGGGGTCTATATATAGGCATATAGGGAGCTAGGAGAGTCCAAATGAGGTGCATTTTTCGGCCATGCGATCGTGATCGAACGATCTAGATGATGGAGCAGAGTTAGGTGGGTTTTGGGCCAAATTGGAGGGGTGTTGGGCAGCAACACACACGAGGCCTTTTCGGTCCCTCGGTTAACCGTTGGAGTATCAAACGAAGTCCAAATGGTACGAAACTTGAAAGGCGGTCTATCGGTAGTAAACCAAGGCTGCTTGGCAAGTCTCGGTCCAATCCGGAAATGTTTAATCCCCACACACGAAAGAAGGCTAGAAATGACCACCGGAGGAGAACGAAGCGCCGGAATGCAAAACGGACAACGGGAAAAATGCTCGAATGCCTGAGATGAGCACGTATGCAAATGCAATGCACATGATGACATGATATGAGATGCATGACAACGATAACAACACATGGAGACAAAACCCGAACCCGAGGAAATAAATATAACTTAACGCCGGAAACGGCAAGAGTTGGAGTACAAATAGGGAAAGTTATATCCGGGGTGTTACAACACTCCACCACTACGAAAGGATCTCGTCTCGAGATCTAGGACTGAAAGAACGCCTGGTACTCAGAACGGAGGTCATCCTCGCGTTCCCAGGTAGCTTCACGGTCGGAATGGTGTGACCACTTGACTTTGAGAAATTTGATTGACTTGTAGCTCATGATAAGAGAGATCTTCTTGGAGCTCAGTGTCCTCGAAGTTGACGGTGCGGTCAGGAGTCTTGAAGCACTTTCGAAGCTGAGAGACATGGAACACGTCATGAACATTTGCAAAGTTTGAAGGAAGCTCGAGTTGATAGGCGAGATCGCCTCTCTTGCTGACAATCTTGAAAGGTCCCACGTATCTAGGAGCAAGCTTCCCTTTGATACCGAAGCGACGAGTACCTTTCATAGGAGAGATGCGGAGGTAAACACGATCTCCGATCTCGAAAGCCAAATCACGGTGCTTACTATCATAGTAGCTCTTCTGGCGGGATTGGGCTGCTTTGAGGTTATCATGAATGACTTTGCACATTTATTCTGCCTCTGTGATTAAGTCATTACCCAAAAGCTGACGTTCACCGGTTTCAGACCAGTTGAGAGGGGTACGGCACTTCCTGCCATACAGAATTTCAAAAGGGGCCTTGCCCGAACTTGCTTGAAAACTGTTGTTGTAGGAGAATTCAGCATAAGGAAGACAATCCTCCCACTTCATGCCGAAGGAGATTACACAAGCCCTGAGCATATCTTCAAGAATCTGGTTGACACGCTCGACTTGACTGCTAGTTTGAGGATGGAAAGCTGTGCTGAAGCGGATGTTAGTGCCCATGGCCTTCTGAAAAGAATCCCAAAACTTCGAGGTAAAGATGCTGCCACGGTCTGAAGAGATCACTTGAGGAATACCGTGCAGAGAGACAATTCGAGAGGTATAGAGTTCCGCCAATTGAGCTGCAGTGATCGACTCTTTGATAGGCAGAAAGTGAGCCACTTTGGTGAGTTTGTCGATGACAACGAATATAGCATCATTGCCACGCTTGGACTTTGGAAACCCAGTCACGAAGTCCATTTCAATGTGGTCAAAATTCCATTCTGGAATGGCAAGAGGTTGGAGGAGACCTGCTGGCCTTTGGTGTTCTGCCTTCACTCTTCTGCAGACATCACATTCATTCACGAATTGAGCAATCTCGCGCTTCATTCGAGTCCACCAATAAGCTTGCTTGAGGTCCTGATTCATCTTCGTGCTCCCAGGGTGGATGGAGAGGAGAGAATTGTGAGCCTCGTTCATGATCACTTTACGGAGGTCACCTTTGGGTACAACAATACGATCCTCGAAGAAGAGAGTGTCCTTGTCATCAAGGTGGTAGCACTTGTACTTGGACTGACTCTTGGCAATCCCAATCTTCACCTTTTTCACCATAGCATCAAGAAGCTGGGCTTGGCAAATCTGGTCTTCCAAGGTAGGACAAACTTGAAGGTCGGCGAGGAAACCTAGAGGAACAATTT
Source organism: Triticum urartu (assembly GCF_003073215.2). Taxonomy (NCBI): domain Eukaryota; kingdom Viridiplantae; phylum Streptophyta; class Magnoliopsida; order Poales; family Poaceae; genus Triticum; species Triticum urartu. The sequence goes on from NC_053022.1 coordinate 276,868,276, forward strand.
GCAGATTAAGTTTGCAGAAAGCTTCACAAAGCTCAGGTTGATAAGGCTTAAGAATCAGACTGTTGCAGTAAGCTTTCCTGCTCAATGCGTCAGCAATCACATTAGCCTTGCCTGGAGTATACTTGATACTCGGATTATACTCTTGAATCATTTCGACCCATCGAGTTTGTCTGAGGTTGAGATTAGGCTGAGTGAAGATGTACTTGAGACTCTTGTGATCAGTGAAAATGTCCACTTTTCTTCCCAATAGAAGATGTCTCCAAGTCAACAGAGCATGCACAACTGCCGCCAACTCGAGATCATGAGTGGGGTAGTTCTTCTCATTAGGCTTCAACTGGCGAGATGTATAAGCAACAACTTTCTTCTCTTGCATCAATACTGCGCCAAGACCTTGGAGAGAGGCATCACAAAATACCTCGTATGGCTTGGATTCATCAGGCGAAGTCAGAACTGGAGCAGTGATCAATTTCTCTTTCAAAGTGTTGAAAGCAATATCACACTCCGGAGACCAAACGTACTTGACATGCTTCTGAAGAAGATTAGAGAGAGGCTTCGCGATCTTAGAAAAGTTTTCAACGAATCTTCGGCAATAGCTTGCGAGACCGAGGAAGCTACGGAGTTGCTTCACGTTCTGAGGAGGTTCCCAATTGACAATTGCAGACACCTTCTCAGGATTCACGGCAATGCCCTTGGCGGAGATGATATGACCAAGATAAAGAACCTCATCGAGCCAAAATTCACACTTGGAGAACTTGGCGTAGAACTGATGTTCCCTGAGCTTATCGAGTACCATACGCAAGTGCTTGGCATGATCTTCCTTGTTCTTGGAGAAAACCAGAATGTCGTTGAGATAGACCAAAACAAAGTCATTGGTGTAGGCGTTGAAGATGAAGTTCATCATGCGAGAGAACGTCGGAGGAGCGTTGACGAGGCCAAAAGACATGACAGTGTATTCATATGAACCAAAGCTTGTCCTGAAAGCCGTCTTGGGAATATCTTGCTCACGAATTCGAATCTGATGATAACCCATACAGAGATCAAGCTTGGAGAATACTCGAGCACCTTTGAGTTGTTCGAACAGCTCATTGATGTTGGGAAGTGGATATTTGTTCTTGATAGTCTTCTTGTTCACTGGACGGTAATCAACACAAAGTTGGTCCGTTCCATCCTTCTTCTTCACAAAAAGAACACCACAACCCCACGGAGAAGAACTAGGCCGGATGAGACCCATTTTCTCTTGAATATCGAGTTGCTTCTTCAGCTCCTTCAACTCTTCAGGTCCGAGCTTGTAAGGACGTTTGCACACAGGTTCCGTGCCGGGCTCAAGATCAATAACAAATTCAACTGGCCGGTGCGGAGGCATTCCTGGAAGCTCTTCTGGAAAGACGTCTTGATATTCGCAAACGACTGGAATTTGAGAGATGGCATCCAATTCACCCTTCTCATTGAGAGAAAACAGACGGATAGTATCATCACGAGCGGCAAAGACAATTACATCCTCAGACGAATGAGTCAATTGAATCTGCCTGGCTGCACAATCAAGCTGAGCCTTGTGCTTAGAAAGCCAATCCATCCCGAGAATAAGATCAATATCCGAGTCACCGAGAACCGTAGGAGAAGCCAAGAACTTGTAGTCACCCAAAGTGATAGAAACATCCGGAACGATGGAGTTAGCCTGCATGCGCTTACCGGGAGAGACAACTGCTAAAGGACTAGGCAAAACTTGCGAAACCAAATCATGCCTATTTGTAAACGGTCTCGAGATGAAGCAATGCGATGCACCAGTGTCAAAAAGAACTTTTGCAGGAATATCATTAACAGGAAGGTTACCCATGATGACATCTGGTGAGTCCTCTGCCTGAGCTGCATTCAGCAAGTTGACCTTGGCGGACTTGGGGTAATGCTTGACCACAGCTGTACTTGCTGATCTGACAGGAGGAGGAGGAGGAAGACGCCTCTGGTTGAAACACTTGTTGGCATAGTGACCCTTCTATTGGCACTTGTTGCACGTGACCTCAGAAAGCAGACGGTGATACGGAGCACTCGATCTTGGAGCTTGAGACGAAGTCTTGTTCTGAAAGCCGGGGTTGGGGGGGGGGGAATAACCACTGCCACCTTTGCTCTTCTGCTGATACGGCTGACGGAACGGAGGAGGAGGAAGCCAATACTTCTGCTGCTTGGCCACTTGAGTAGAGGAATAAGGAGTAACATCTCTGACTCGCTTCTTGGAAGCATCGCACCTCAAATGAGCAGCCTCTTGCTTCAGTGCCATGTTGTAGAACTCATCGTATCTCAAGGGCTCGAAGAGAACAAGAGCTAGCTGGATTTCTTCTCTGAGACCACCCCTGAACTGGTATATCATGCTCTTCTCATCAGGGACGTCCTGCTTGGCGAAGCGGGCGAGCTTCTGGAACAACTTGTTGTAGTCATAGACAGACAAAGAGCCTTGCTTTAGATTGCGGAATTCCTCACGCTTGCTTTCAACCACGCTCTGGGGAATATGATGAGCTCGTAAATCTCGACGGAAATCATCCCAAGTGATAATACGTCCACCTCGGTAATCCTTGTACTGCTGGAATAATTCTGCAGCTTGATCTTTGAGTTGGAAGGAAGCGAACTTGACAAAGTCCTCAGGCCTGACATTACTGCACTCGAAATGCTTACACAGATCCACAAGCCAATCGTCAGCATCGGTTGCCTCAACACAATTGCTGAAAGTCTTTGGCCCGTTAGCAAGGAACTGGTTGAGTGTAGCAAAGTGATTCTGATTGCTGCCTTGATTCCCTTGGTTGCCTTGATTGCGCTCTTGAAGAATTTGCATGATCAGCTGTGTGTTTGCATTGGTTGCGGCCATCACAGCTTGCCATGCCTCTGGAGGAGGTGGAGGTGGTGGCGGATCAGGATTCGGAGTCGTGCGCGTTGGAGGAGCCATCCGGAAGAGGTTGACCACCATTAGCACATTGACAGACAAATAATGAAGCTGAATCCAACGGAATGAAAATTGCAACATATAGTCTTCACATCCGAACAAAATGAATGAATGCATTCCTCTTGAAATGGTCACATATCCATAAATTGAGAAGCCATGTAGAATTAAGGTAGAGAAATAAATCAACAAGGTACGGATGAAGAATGAATAATCGGTAAGAAATCCCAATCTCAAACCAATATCCGTGGAAGAAGAACTAGAGCTACTATAGTTCCCACCTATGAAACTCCCGAACCTTTCTGGTTATGCAATCAGGTGTTGGGGATACAGGGGAAGCATAATATCTCACCCAAACTAGCAAATCATACATCCAGCTGTATCCATCCTTCAACACATAACCAAGAAACCTTCAGAAACCATCTACCTCAACCTTCGAAAAGCATCCGTTATACAAGTTATGGCGATACTCCCGAACTCCCGCCCCAGTACTGGGTGGCGTCGAGGTTATCTCACCAACGAACTACATAAAAGAGATTTTCAATGTCGGCGTACTAAACTCAGGTATTCCAGAACTGCAACGATAAAATTATGATGACAACACCTCAGAGCTCAACTCCCCGGGACACTTCCACTAAACCCCTGACAGGAGGCACCAAGACAATGTTCTCATCATAAAACCATCGGAACGATTCCAAGATACCCGCGTGATCCTAAAAAAATTTAGTGAAATTTGAGAAGAGAAGAGTCAAAACTCTACGTCAGGATGCCTTACCAGAGCGATGAGGAGACTGAGAAGTAAAAATAATTCCTAAACTCTCCGATATATAATTCCTAAAGACTCAAAACATTTTTCTAGACACAACTCGGCCACTAAAAACGATCAAGCAATGGGGCTCCTAAGGTCGGGGAAGGCTCTGATTACCAACTTGTCACACCCTCGATGCGACTATATCTCCCACGTGTCGAGGCACGACTTAGAGGCATAATCGCATTGAAGGCATATGTCGCAAGTTAGGCAATCTTCACAACATCCCATGTAATATAAATAATAAAGGGGAGATAACATAGTTGGCTTACACTCGCCACGTCAATCAAGTACATAAATAACATTACATCATCCAAACACTCATGGCCCGACTACGGCGCCAAAATAAAAGAGAACCCAACATGCGACAACGGTCCCGTTCACCCCCAACTGGGCACCACTACTGATCATCGGGAAAGGAAACATAGTAACGTTGAGAGTCTTCATCGAACTCCCACTTGAGCTCGTACGCGTCTCCTGGAGCGGAATCATCAGGCCCTGCATCTGGTGTAATAGTAATCTGTGAGCCACAGGGACTCAGCAATCTCGCACCCTCGCGATCAAGACTATTTAAGGTTACAGGTAAGGCAAGGTAAATATAGGTGGAGCTGCAGTAAGTGACTAGCATATATGGTGGCTAACTTATTCGCAAAAGAGAGCGAGAAGAGGAGGCAAAGCGCGAGCGAGAAACTAGAGAACAACCTGCGCAAACATTACTCCAACACCGTGTCCACTTCCCGGACTCCGCCGAGAAGAGGCCATCACGGTAACACACTCAGTTGATTCATTTTAATTAAGTTAAGGTTCAAGTTATCTACAACCGGACATTAACAAATTCCCATGTGCCCATAACCGCGGGCACGGCTTTCGAAAGTTCAAATCCCTGCAGGGGAGTCCCAACTTAGCCCATGACAAGCTCTCACGGTCAACGAAGGAATAGACCTCCTCCCAAGACGTTCCGATCAGACTCGGTATCTTGGTAATTCAAGACACATCGACAGGTTAAAACAAGACCAGCAACACCGCCCGAATGTGCCGACAAATCCCGATAGGAGCTGCACATATCTCTTTCTCAGGGCACACTCAGATTGTCCTAGGTGCGGGTAGGCCAGCCTAGATTTGCCCCTGGTGGCCACTGGTAACTGACAGGTGGACCAACACTCAGAGGAGCACTGGCCCGGGGGGGGTTAAAATAATGATGACCCTTGAGTCTGCAGAACCCAAGGGAAAGAAAAGGCTAGGTGGCAAATGGTAAAACCTAGGTTGTGCATTGCTGGAAAAGCTTTAATCAAGGCGAAATATCAAGGGGTTCCCATTATAACCCAACTGCGTAAGGAACGCAAAAATCCGGGAACATAACACCGATATGACGGAAACTAGGGCGGCATGAGTGGAACAAAACACTAGGCGAGAGGCCGAGCCTTCCACCCTTTACCAAGTATATAGATGCATTAATATAACATAGCAATATAATGATATCCCAACAAGTAAATAAATGTTCCAACAAGGAACGGCCTCCAATCTTCACCTGCAACTAGCAACGCTATAATAGGGGCTGAGCAAAGCGGTAAAATAGCCAATCAACGGTTTGCTAGGACAATGGTGGGTTAGAGGTTTGACATGGCAATTTGGTAGGCTTGCAAGCGAGTGGTAGGCATCATAGCAATGGCATAGCAAAAGAGCGAGCAGACTAGCATAGCAAAGATAGTAGTGATTTCGAGGGTATGATCATCTTGCCTGCACAGTTGTCAGAGTTGACCGGATCCTCAAAAGCAAACTCAACGGGCTCCTCATTAGCGAAATCGTCTCCCGGCTCTACCCAAACAAGATAAACAAGCAACAAGGATACAATCAACCACGTGCAAACTCAAACAACACAATGCAAAGATGATATGCTATGCGGGATGCGATGCGGGATGCAAAATGCAAGATATGACAGGATATGCAAGAAAACCAAGTGTGCCACTGGAAAGATGAGATGAAATCGATTGAAAATGATATAAAGAACGCCGGAATCGGAGTTATGTTTTGAAAATGGCAAGCGATTCAAAAATGACACCGGTCTGCGATTTACAGCAAGTAGGCATCTAAATGCAATGAGATGAACATGCTACAGCACCCAAACATGACAACAAAATACATGGCAGGGATGAACACAAGATGCTTAACAAAAGTCTAGCACTGAGCTACGGCCAATTCATCCATTAACAGGTTCAAACAAGCATGGCAATAATGCAAATGGCAAACAGATCTCAGACTTAGTGAAATTAACACTTGTCTGGAATTCCAGATCAGGTAGCCCTCTTCGGAGCAACAAAACTACATGCTACAGGAACTGAACAAGGCAAAGTAAAACATGGCATGGATATACTCAAAGATCTTAACAAAAGTCCCTTAGTGACCTTGAGCCAAAAGGGATCAGAAAATACAATTGCACGCATGTGAACATCGCAAAAACATAATCAGTTTTCAGACTGTGAAAACTGACACATACTGAAATATAACTCAAGTAGGCATGTTGACGAGCTCGATGCACTCACTACGGTGCAAGTCATGGCCAGACAAGCATACCCCCATCAAGAAGGCACAAAATTCAAGCTAGACATGGCAAGAACAATAGCATAGCATGCACGGATCAACTACAACATCACCGGCAAAATTGCAAACAAGTTGACAATCTGCCCAGATTCGCAAAGTAGCACAAGTAGAGCTCGATTGACTCAAGCTAGGGTGCTCCACAATTGCAATCAAAGACATGGATGGATAGAGCACTATAAGAATAACAAAACATCCTTACTAATCATCCTCAAAAGAGGCACGGATCACTAGGAAACAACATGAACATATGGCATCATGAGATAAACAGCTCCAGGACAATGAAATCACTAAGTCCCTGAAAACAGAATTATCAAGTGCACCACTTTGCAAGCTTGCACAAGTCACTACACACATCAAAAAAATACATGGGTTGCACCTCTGGAAAGATGGCAAAACCCTTAACAAAACATATGTAGAACTCAAGGGCATATCATGCACACATTATTCATGGCAAAAATGACAAAAGTGCTAAACGGAGTAGCAGATCTGACAATTAACTCAAGTAGCCCTCTTCTAACAGCATTTCGGGCATCAAGATGAGCTCAAATGAAAATGATGCAATAGAATGAAATGATGTACTCTCTGAGATGAACATTTTGATATGCTATATGCATGAATCGGAGCTACGGATGCAAAGTTACAGGGCTATGAACATGTGCATATGGACTGAGAATATCAGGGACTTAGTAAAACAACAACCCCAGATCTAGGGTTTGACCGGCGCGGAATCCGAGGCGGGGCCGGCGCACACTGTTCACGCTGGAGTTCGTCGCCGATGTCGCCGGAGTGGAGAGGAGAGGCCGGGCCGGGGCCGGCGGTGGCGGGCGAGGCGGCGGCGGCGCGAGGCGGCGGCGCGGGGCGGCGGCGGCGGCGCGGGGCGGCGCGAGGCGGCTGCGTGGGGCGGTGGCGGCGGCGGCGCGGGGCGGCACGAGGCGGCGGCCGGGAGGCGGCGGCGCGCGGGCCGGGAGGTGGCGGCGCGGCGGCTCGGGCCGCGGGGGCCCTCCCTGGGCCTGGCGGGCCGCGGCGGCTGGGACGGCGGCTATGGCCACGTGGCGGCGCGGGAGAGGCTGGGCGCGGTGGAGCGGACGCATCCGGTCCGTCCCGGACACGTCCGGCGGCGGCGGTGGATGGATCTAGGGTTAGGGGGAAGAGTGGAACCGCGAATTTGAGGGAGGGGTCTATATATAGGCATAGAGGAAGCTAGGAGAGTCCAAATGAGGTGCGTTTTTCGGCCACGCGATCGTGATCGAATGATCTAGATGATGGAACAGAGTTAGGTGGGTTTTGGGACAAATTGGAGGGGTGTTGGGCTGCAACACACATGAGGCCTTTTCGGTCCCTCGGTTAACCGTTGGAGTATCAAACGAAGTCCAAATGGTACGAAACTTGACAGGCGGTCTACCGGTAGTAAACCAAGGCCGCTTGGCAAGTCTCGGTCCAATCCAGAAATGTTTAATCCCCACACACGGAAGAAGGCTAGAAATTACCACCGGAGGAGAACGAAGCGCCGGAATGCAAAACGGACAACGGGAAAAATGCTCGAATGCCTGAGACGAGCACGTATGCAAATGCAATGCACATGATGACATGATATGAGATGCATGACAACGATAACAACACACGGAGACAAAACCCGAACCCGAGGAAATAAATATAACTTGACGCCGGAAACGGCAAGAGTTGGAGTACAAATAGGGAAAGTTATATCCGGGGTGTTACAGCATACCAAATATGACAATACCTAGATCTATTCTTGTTTTTATGCCTAGTTAGGGGCGTTAAACTATAGCGCTTGTTGGGAGGCAACCCAATTTTATTTTTGTTTCTTCTTTTGTTCCTGTTTAATAATAAATAATTCATCTAGCCTCTTTTTAGATGTGGTTTATGTTTTTAATTAGTGTTTCTGCCAAGTAGAACCTTTGGGAAGACTTGGGGGAAGTTTTTGCGATCTTGCTGTAAAAAACGGAAACTTTAATGCTCACGAGATTTTCTGCCATTTTTTAATGGAGAGTGCGATTAGGTTGATTCTTTTTGAATATGATTAATAGAAACATTACTCACGTCCATAAATTTATTTCAGAATTTTTGGGGTTACGGAAGTATTCGAAACCTACAGATTACTACAGACTGTTCTGTTTTTGGCAGATTCTGTTTTTCGTGTGTTGTTTGCTTATTTTGATGAACCTATGGCTAGTATCGGGGGGTATGAACCATAGAGAAGTTGGAATAAAGTAGGTTGAAAACCAATATAAATAAAGAATGAGTTCATTATAGTACCTTGAACTGGTGGTTTGTTTTCTTATACTAACGGAGCTCATGAGATTTTCTGTTGAGTTTTGTGTTCTGAAGTTTTCATGTTTTGGGTAAAGATTTGATGGATTTTGGAATAAGGAGTGGCAAGAGACTAAGCTTGGGGATGCCCAAGGCACCCAAAGGTAAAATTCAAGGTAAACCAAAAGCCTAAGCTTGGGGATGCCCCGGAAGGCATCCCCTCTTTCGTCTTCGTCTGTCGGTAACTTTACTTGATGCTATATTTTTATTCACCACATGATATGTGTTTTGCTTGGAGCATCTTGTATGATTTGAGTCTTTGCTTTTTAGTTTACCACAATCATCCTTGCTGTACACACCTTTTTGAGAGACACACATGCATCGGAATTTATTAGAATACTCTATGTGCTTCACTTATATCTTTTGAGCTAGATAAATTTTGCTCTAGTGCTTCACTTATATCCTTTTAGAGCGCGGTGGTGGTTTTATTTTATAGAAATTATTGATCTCTCATAATTCACTTATATTACTTTGAGAGTCTTTTAGAACAGCATGGTATTTTTCTTTGGCTATAAAATTAGTCCTAATATGATAGGCATCCAAGATGGGCATAATAAAAACTTTCATAAAAAGTGCATTGAATACTATGAGAAGTTTGATACTTGATGGTTGTTTTGAGATATGAAGATGGTGATATTAGAGTCATGCTAGTTGATTAGTTGTGAACTTGAGAGATACTTGTGTTAAAGTTTATGATTCCCATAGCATGCACGTATGGTGAACCATTACGTGATGAAGTTGGAGCATGATTTATTTATTGATTGTCTTCCTTATGAGTGGCGGTCTGGGACGAGCGATGTTCTTTTCCTACCAATCTATCCCCCTAGGAGCATGCGCGTAGTACTTTGTTTTGATAACTAATAGATTTTTGCAATGAGTATGTGAGATCTTTATGACTAATGTTGAGTCCATGGATTATGCACACTCTCACCCTTCCACCATTGCTAGCCTCTCTAGTACCGCACAACTTTCGCCGGTACCATACACCCACCATATACCTTCCTAAAAACAGCCACCATACCTACCTATTATGGCATTTCCATAGCCATTCCGAGATATATTTCCATGCAACTTACCATCGTTCTGTTGGTTATGACATGCTTCATTATTGTCATATTGCTTTGCATGATCATGTAGTTGGCATTGTATTTGTGGCAAAGCCACCTTTATAATTCTTTCATACATGTCACTCATGAGTCATTGCACATCCCGGTACATCGCCGGAGGCATTCACATAGTGTCATATTTTGTTCTAAATATCGAGTTGTAATTTTTGAGTTGTAAGTAAATAAAAGTGTGATGATCATCATTATTAGAGCATTGTCCCAAGTGAGGAAAGGATGATGGAGACTATGATTCCCCCACAAGACGGGATGAGACTCCGGACAAAAAATAAAAAAATAGAAAAAAAGAGGCCATAAAAAAAGAGAAAAGGCTCAAATAAAAAAATAAAAAATAAGAGAAAAAGAGAGAAGGGACAATGTTACTATCCTTTTACCACACTTGTGCTTCAAAGTAGCACCATGATCTTCATGATAGAGAGTCTCCTATGTTGTCCTTTCATATGCTAGTGGGAATTTTACATTATAGAACTTGGCTTGTATATTCCAATAATGGGCTTCCTCAAAAATTCCCTAGGTATTCGTGAGCAAGCGAGTTGGATGCACACCCACTTAGTTTCTTTTCTTGAGATTTCATACACTTATAGCTCTAGTGCATCTGTTGCATGGCAATCCCTACTCACTCACATTCATATCTATTGATGGGCATCTCCATAGCCCGTTGATACGCCTAGTCGATGTGAGACTATCTTCTCCTTTTTGTATTCTCCACAACCACCATTCTATTCCACCTATAGTGATATATCCATGGCTCACGCTCATATATTGCTTGAAGATTGAAAAAGTTTGAGAACATCAAAATGATGAAACAATTGCTTGGCTTGTCATCAGGGTTGTGCATGATTAAATACTTTGTGTTGTGCATGATTAAATACTTTGTGTGATGAAGATAGAGCATAGCCAGACTTTATGATTTTGTAGGGGTAACTTTCTTTGGTCATGTTATTTTGAGAAGACATGATTGCTTTGTTAGTATGCTTGAAGTATTATTATTTTTATGTCAATATTAAACTTTTGTCTTCAATCTTTTGGATCTAAACATTCATGCCACAATAAAGAAAATTACATTGAGAATTATGCTAGGTAGCATTCCACATCAAAATTCTATTTTTGTCATTTGCCTACTCGAGGACGAGCATGAATTAAGGTTGGGGATGCTTGATACGTCTCCAACGTATCTATAATTTTTGATTGTTCCATGCTATTATATTATCTGTTTTGGATGTTTAATGGGCTTTGATGTACCTTTTTATATTATTTTTGAGACTAACATACTAACCAAAGGCCCAGTGCAAATTGTTGTTTTTTTGCCTATTTCAGTGTTTCGCAGAAAAGGAATATTAAATGGAATCCAAACGGAATGAAACCTTCGGGAGAGTTATTTTTGGAACAAACATGATCCAGGAGACTAGGAGTGGACGTCAAGAAAGAAGCAAGGAGGCCATGAGGCATGAAGGCGCGCCTAGAGGGTAGGCGCGCCCCCACCCTCGTGGGCCCCTTGCAGCTCCACCGACCTATTTCTTCCTCCTATATATACCCCGAAAACATCGAGGAGCACCACGAAACCCTATTTCCACCACCGCAACCTTCTGTACCCATGAGATCCCATCTTGGGGCCTTTTCCGGTGCTCCTCCGGAGGGGGAATCGATCACGGAGGGCTTTTACATCAACACCATAGCCTCTCCGATGATGTGTGAGTAGTTTACCACAGACCTCCGGGTCCATAGTTATTAGCTAGATGGCTTCTTCTCTCTCTTTGGATCTCAATACAAAGTTCTCCTCGATTCTCTTGGAGATCTATTCGATGTAATTCTTTTTGCGGTGTGTTTGTCGAGATCCGATGAATTGTGGGTTTATGATCAAGATTATCTATGAACAATATTTGATTCTTCTGTGAATTCTTTTATGCATGATTTAATATCTTTGCAAGTCTCTTTGAATTATTAGTTTGGTTTGGCCTACTAGATTGATCTTTCTTTCAATGGGAGAAATGCTTAGCTTTGGGTTCAATCTTGTGGTGTCCTTTCCCAGTGACAATAGGGACAGCAAGGCACGTATTGTATTGTTGCCATCGAGGAAAAAAAGATGGGGTTTATATCATATTTCTTGAGTTTATCCCTCTACATCATGTCATCTTGCCTAATGCATTACTCTGTTCTTATGGACTTAATACTCTAGATGCATGCTGGATAGCGGTTGATGTGTGGAGTAATAGTAGTAGATGCAGAATCGTTTCGGTCTACTTGTCGCGGACGTGATGCCTATATACATGATCATGCCTAGATATTCTCATAACTGTGCGCTTTTCTATCAATTGCTCGACAGTAATTTGTTCACCCACCGTAGAATTTGCTATCTTGCGAGAAGCCACTAGTGAAACCTATGGCCCCTGGGTCTATCTTCCATCATATTATTTTCCTATCAATTTGCTATTTCTATCGCCATTTATTTTACAATCTTTATTTTCCAATCTATACAACAAAAATACTAAAAATATTTATCTTATTATCTCTATCAGATCTCACTTTAGTAAGTGACCGTGAAGGGATTGACAACCCCTTTATCGCGTTGGTTGCGAGGTTCTTGTTTGTTTGTGCATGTACGAGGGACTTGTGTGTAATCTCCTACTGGATTGATACCTTGGTTCTCAAAAACTAAGGGAAATACTTACGCTACTTTGCTGCATCACCCTTTCCTCTTCAAGGGAAAACCATGCATGCTCAAGAGGTAGCAGGGTACGGTGCTCCTCCACGACGGAAGCACGTCGAAGTGCTTCCACCAAATTGTCCGGCGCCTCCGGATTGATGGAGGTCACCGGTGGAGTCGACGCTCTCCCCTCCTTCAAAGGGGGTTGCTCTCTTGATTCTGGAGCCATGTGGGTCTCCCGAATGGTGTTCAACTGGGGGCCGGATTGGCCATGGCCCCCGTCGTCAGTTTCCATGGGGGTTGGTTCCCCCATGTTCTCGGCAGCCGAGGCGTTACCTTCTGGCGGTGTCTTGGCAGCCCCCCATACCTCTCCATGGACCGGAGAGGCCCTACGAGACAACACTTCAGTGTCGTCCGTAGCGGTTGGCGGAGAGGCTCGTAGAGGTGTCTCGCTCTCCACCATCCCCGGCTCCAGCGAGTTCCCTGAAGATGATGATAATTGGGGGAGATCACGGGCCAGACTGAAGCACACAATACAATGTGTTAGAACTACAATCATAAAAACCGGATATATGTACAGTATCCTTAGATACTTACGATGCGGCCAGGGGCTTCGACCTGGGGTGCCACTCGGGGATGGCTTCAGCATCTGAATCTGAGTCATCCGAGAGGGATATCTTCCCCCTCTTGGACGCCTTCGCCTCTGGGTCTATGGAGGCCGCCCTTTTCTTCTTCCTCCCCTTAAGGGGAGAGTCATTTTTGGCCTCCTCCTCCTCTTCGTCTTCATCTCCCTCGTGGGAGGAGGGAGCCTCGGTTTCTATGAACGTAGTGTCTGAAGTGCCTTTACGGTGGAGGCCACCCCTGGCCTCCTTGCTCTTCTTCTTGGCCTTCTTCTCTGGCACTTGATAAGGCACCGGAACCAGCATCCTCGTTAGTAGAGGAGTGGCTAGATTTTTGGGTAGCGGCACTGGACACCTGATCTGCTCCGCCTTCGTTGTTCGGCCCTGAATGAGGAAGGGGCATCTCAATACACCCTTTAACTTATGGACCAAAATTATGTTCAGAAGTAAAATGCTCACCTCAGTAGCCGGATTCGCGCTGTTGAGACCGATCTCTTCGGTCTTCTCCGGCCACGTCTCCCGGGCCTTGAAAAGCACTTTCCAAATCTCTTCATGCATTGTGCCAAAGAAGCGCTGCAGGGTCCGGGGGGCTTCAAGTTGAACTCCCACATGAGGAGAGGCCGGCGGAAGAGCATCACCTGAATCACGTTGGTGAGACTGGTGTAATTGTTTATCATACTCTTGACGCGCTTTTGTAGCATTGTCACTTCGTCGGTTGACCCCCAGTCTAGACCCTTGTTGGTCCATGACACGAGCCGCATAGGGGGCCCAGATCTGATTTCAGGAGCGGCCACCCATTTGGTACCGCGGGGTTCGGTGATGTAGAACCACTCCTGCTGCCAAACCTTCACGGTCTCCACGAAGGGTCCTTTGGGCCAAGTGGTGTTGGGGAGTTTGCTCACCATTGCGCCGCGGCAGTCCGCATGCTGCCCATCGACCACCTTCGGCTTCACATTGAAGACTTTTAGCCAGAGGCTGAAGTGTGGGGGGATGCGGAGTAGCGCCTCGCATACGATGATGAACGTCGAGATGTGGAGGAATGAATTCGGGCCTAGATCGTGGAAGTCTAGCCCGTAGTAGAACATAAAGCCGCAGACGAAGGGGTGGAGGGGAAACCCTAACCCACGAAGGAAGTGATGGATGAACACAACCCTCTCGCCGGGTTTTGGAGTGGGGATGACCTGCTCTTTGGCGGGAAGTCTATGTGTGATTTCCATGGTCAAGTACCTCGCCTCCCGAAGCTCCTTAACGTCCTTCTCCGTGACAGAGGAGGCCATCCACTTGCCCTGCGAGCCGGATCCGGACATGGCTGGAGAGGTTGTTGGCGGTGGGAAAGATTGAAGCTTGGGCATTGGGGCTCGAGGATGGGAAGGCTGAGGAAGGAAGAAGACATGGGGTAAAAAGATGGATCTTTATCCGCTTATATAGGTAGTGAATATCAAGCGCCCCCCCCACAAGCCTTAAAACTCGCATGTTCCCAAGGGGTCGTGCGAATGGCACGGTTGGGTTACCCAAACCCATATTGATGAAAATCCCGCAATAAGGGGACATGATCTCTGTTTTGACAAGACGTGTCAATGGAGGCTGCGCCTCAAAACACGAAGCGGGAGGCCAAAAAAGGGTTGAAAATAATAAAAAGGCCAGACATAACGTTTCGGCAAAAAAGCAGTCAGTAGGCATATCTTATTTTGATTAAGTATTGTACCCTTGTGGTTGAGGGTTGTAATTGTTATACAGAGCCGGATATAGTTCTCTTGCTCGAAAGACTGCTTTAAAATATTCAGAGGAGGAACCTGCCTTGCAATGCCGAAGACAATCTGTGCACCGAACACATCGTCATTGAAGACTAGTTCATGGGCTACTGAGGGAGTCCTGGACTAAGGGGTCCTGGAGAGTCCTACCCATGTGTTGTGAGCTGGACTGATGGGCCGTGAAGATACAAGGTAGAAGGCCTTCCCCCGTGTCCGGATGGGACTCTCCCTTGCGTGGATGGCAAGTTTGGCGTCTAAATGTGTGGTTTCCTTTCTTTGTAAACCGACTCTGTACAACCCTAGGCCCCTCTAGTATCTATATAAACCGAAGGGGTTAGTCTGTAGAGGCTATCAGAATTCATATAGGCTAAACATCTAGGGTTTAGCCATTACGATCTTGAGGTAGATCAACTCTTGTAACCCCTATACTCATCAAATACAATCAAGCAGGACATAGGGTTTTACCTCCATTAAGAGGGCCTGAACCTGGGTAAACATCGTGTCCCCCTTGTCTCATGTTACCTTCGATCCTCAGACGCATGGTTCGGGACCCCCTACCCGAGATCGGCCAGTTTTGACACCGACACTCATATCTATGTACTCCATCACCATGTTTGAGTAATTCATTAGTTCTTGGGGAATAAGATGAACTCTAGTATGTGATAGTACCGGTTGTCTTGTTTGATATGATATCCTCTTGGCATGTTTATGTTAGTAGTCAACTCGACGTTGGGTGAAGTCGACCATCCAATGTATGCCAATTTTGGATGGAAGATCATTACTGTTGGCGAACCATGTGGTTGGCGAGGTGGGTGAGTGACAGGCCCCATCTCCCTTCATATCAGATCATTGCAGCAGGAGGTAAAACAAAGACCACTTTGGCTGCGTCCATGGGGACCTTTTTCCCCTTAATCACCATCTGATAACCGGAGTGGGGAAGGACGATGGTGGCGTATGTGATACGGGATTGCCGCATGTATGCATGTATCTGTACCAACTCCACCCACAAAGAAAACATGTAAAGTGGCTTAGTATTCGTAGAATGAACATGTAGTGATGATTCAGAATTCCTCGAGAATGTCCTTAGTACTCAAGAACCGCTCCTTTATTTTACCCGCTGTTTTATTTATGTTTTTACCTCCACGTAGTTGTTTAGTTAAAACCATCATTATTGTCATTTCTGCCAGCAACCGACGGATAGGCTATTTCCAGATAATGCTCTAGGTGTGAACATAGCCACGTAAGTGACGATGTAGCTGCGGGGTTGGTAGTTACCGGTGCAACCACTTCTCCCTGTGCGATCGACATACTCTATTTACCATGAATGGCATAACCATGTGCACTTGCAAGTCATCAAGCTTCTCTGGCGCCGTTGCCGGGGAGCAAAAGCACTCGGTTATTACCTTCCCGCTCACACATATTTTATTTTGCTAGTTGTTATTGATCCTTTATTTTTTTTCCTTAAATCAAAAATAGAAATAATATTGCTAAACATGTCTTCTATGATATCTGCCCAGGAACACATGCAACTTGCGATGAAGGAAAAGAGATACAAGAGTGTACCACTTTTTGCTACCAATGAAGCAAAGTTCAAGGAATGGATTGAATTGGTTAAAAAATACGCATCCCTTATACTCCATTCATATCCGGCAACATGTGCAGGTTGTAGATCCAAAGAGCACCTACAATATCAATGTAAGTACAATATTGATCCCGTGTTAGCGAGATATAATATTCTTAGTAGATCCAATGCTAGTGTGGAGGTCTTGCAATTTGTGCTTCTTGCGGGTGCTGATGAGATTCTACATTATATATTGGATTTGGAGATAGGAGATGTTATCCTTGATAAAATTTACATTGAGTTGCAATCTATCCATACTTTTTTCTAGATAATTTATGTGTTAATGCATTAGTTGTCAATGAGCGGATTGCATCCGTTCTGGAAATAGAAAAACTCTTGCATGAACCATAGAAGGATGAAGGAAAGGATGCAACCAAATGAAGACCAAACATCCCCTATGATGAAGGGCTGCAAGAAGTGGTAAGAGATCATGATTAAACATTTAAGACTCTAACTAGCAGCAAGATAAAGGGGATCACAAAGAACAACTGAACTTGGATGAACAAGTGTGCTTGGAAGAAAGGAAAGCATCGAGGAAGCAGAAGAGGAGGAAGAAATTCACCCATGCCCACCTCCCACTTCCAAGAGTAATCTCTTGCACACACTTGATAAGTTCTTTGATGAAGCAACTCTCAAGAAGAGAATTATTCTATGGATACACTAGAACTGCTAGGAAGGTAAATTCATGTGCACCTATGTTATGTTCTATGTATCAAGCTTCTTGTAGAAGTTGTGGGTCTCTCGAACACCTTGACTTCTAGTTCACAAATACTTATGGTGAGGTGGTAGCACACTACAATAATAGTAAGGTGAATGCCACCAAGGAAATCATATGGTATGTGTTGACCAGAAGTGCATGGAAATTATCTACAGAGATCAAAGTTGTTCAAGCTCAAAGGAAGGATGAAATTCTTGACTTGTTGGGAATATGACTACCAGGTATGACCCGCCCAGGAGGGGCCGGGTCAATCTTCATGGCGGATTATTGAAAGAAGCCCAGCGAATATACAAGGTGATAGTTTATTATAAGACTTGTAGTAGGCCCAAGCCCAGAGGCGGCTTAAGGCCCATAATTGTAAATCTCCATGTATAAGTAAGACTTGTAAAGAAAGGCATGTAAGAGAAGTCACCGAGCCGGACACGTTGTATGAGCCGGCTGGGACTCTGTAGGCCGCCAGGCGTCCACCCGTGTATATAAGGGGACGACCCGGCGGCGGACTAGGGCGAAAAAACAACAGATCGAGAAGCCAAGCTAGCGTATTTCGCTCCTTGGTCATCGATACCTAGCAATACCACATCAAGTGGACTAGGCTTTACCTTCACCGCAAGGGGCCGAACCAGTATAAACCTCTCGTATCCTTTGTCCCGATTAACCCATTTAAGCTTCCTAGTTGCGATGGCTCCATGACTAAGTCCTTTCACTAGGACATCTGCGTGACAATTCCACGATAGTTGGCACCCACCGTGGGGCCAGCGCACGGTGGATTTGAGTTCTTGAAGGGCAGCTTTGAAGGGCTCAAGGGATACGCTGTGGGTCGGATGACCAAGAGTCGTCGCGACAAGCTCTACATCGACGACGCAGGCTGGGGCCCCGAGGCCGGCTCAATGGAGTATGGGTATCGGATCCCCTTCAGCGGAATCCATGTCTTCATCGACCGGATCGGCGAGCTGGGACCTGAGCCGGACATCTGCACCGACCTCATCGAGACGGCTCAGCGAGCGAGACCCGCACGGGCTCAACCCGCCGTGAGGCGTGCCTTCATGGGTTTCATCCATGGAGGGGAACTTTCTGAAGGAACAGTGGATGGCGGTAAGATAGCTATTCACTCCGACGATGAGTCGTCCACAGGCGAGACAGATTCTTTGTATCAACTACAAGATGGCGGGCTTGGGGGTTGTTCCGATGGTAGCAGTATTCCAGACCCCTTTGAGCCGCCGAATCGAGCCGAATCTTCATGGCTTGCACTCAACCCGGGCAGAATTCTACGGCTGTGTCTGCAATAACCACCGGGTCAGGAGACTCCGTGCGCCCGCCGGCTCAGGTGCTGATAGATCTCATGGACAGGATGACGACCTTGTTGACCGCCGTGGTTGAGTCGGCAGATAAGGCTCAACATGATGCAGAGGTGGCACGGTTGCGTGGGGAGGTAACACAAGCTAAGGAGAACTTAGCAGCGAAGGAGGTAAGGATGGCTGCAGAGCGGGCAGCTCTAGATGCTCGTGCTCAGCAGCTTCAAGCAGAGACTTTCCGGCTCTCGGTGGATCTAAACGCATCAAATGAGGTCATGAGGAGAAGGCACCAAAAGGCTCAATCACGTCTGCCTCTGATTTATGATCCTGGGAACCTCTTCCACACACATGGAGCTGGTCCCAATAACCCGCCAGAGGCAAACCGGATCATAACACCCGGGACCGGAGCGCCGGTTCAGCCGCGGGCCATGGCCCCCCCCCCCCCGTGTGAATACCGCTCCGCCTCATTACACACCGATACCACCGGGTCACTTTTCTAACCCTTTGGAGAATCTTATCGCTGCATCAGCTCGTTTGGCGGCTCTCTCGATGGAAGGCGACTCTCCGACAGCGATCGGAACACGACAGGTCAGAGAACTTCTTCAGACGACTCTGGCACAACAGGATGCATATTCTTATAATCAACAAAGAATCCATTCAACCCCTCGCCCAAGCCGAAGCCCAAGTTATAGCAGTCATATGGGGTTTGATGAAAAATGGATAGGCTGGGTCAAAGACATTATCTCTATAGGATCTTCTTCTATTTTGCTCAATGGCATACCTGGCAAGCAGTTTAAGTGCAAGTGTGGTGTCAGACAGGGTGATCCTCTCTCACCTTTGCTTTTTGTAATTGCTGCTGATCTTCTACAGTCAGTGGTCAACCAGATGTTCTCACATGGAACCCTGACCCTCCCAATTCCTTCACTGATGACACTGTCATCTTTTTGACTGGCAAAGATGAGGAGTTGGTGGCTCTCAAAAATATGTTGTTTACCTTTCAACAGTCCACTGGGCTTAAAGTTAACTCTGCAAAATCTTCCATGATTCCTTTAAATATTGATGATGTGGAAGCTGCTAGGCTAGCTGATCTGCTTGGATGTAAAATTGGACAACTACCATTTACTTATCTGGGTTTGCCACTTGGTACTACCAAGCCCAGAATTGTGGATTTTATGCCCTTAGTTGATGCCTTGGAAAGGAGATTGATAGCTAGTTCCTCCATTTTAAACCAAGGCTCCAGGTTGCAGTTGTTAACTTCAGTCTTGACTTCCATACCCATATATTTCCTCTGCAGTCTACAGCTCCCACCTGGTATTATTAAGCAACTGGACAGGATCTTCAGGTAGTGCTTGTGGAGAGGAAATAGTGATGCACCAAAACAATCTATGGCTGCATGGGATCTGGTTTGTAGGCCTCAGGAAAAAGGAGGGCTTGGAGTGATTAACTTGCATATCCAAAATAAGGGCCTCCTTCTTAAGCATCTCCACAAATTCTTCAATAAGGCAGATATCCCATGGGTAACTTTAATCTGGAATAGTTACTATGATGATGGAGTTCCACATACTACAGTCCCAGTTGGGTCATTTTGGTGGAGGGATATTCTCAAGCTCTCTGATGCATATACTGCAAACTCCTCAGTTCACATCCATAGGGGAGACTCTGCCCTTTTCTGGTCTGATGCTTGGCTAATTGGTGGCTCTTCAAGACCTTTATGTTGGATATTACCTAGGCTTTTCTCCTTTGTTATTAATGATAAACTCTCTGTGCATGAATTCCTCATCTCTCAGGACCTCTACTCAATGTTCTTCTTGCCTTTGTCACATGAGGCTGCTCTGGAATTGCAAGTTCTGGAAGCTTGGATCCTAGATTTACATAGGGACATCACTTTGCCAGATGTTTGGATATGGCCTGGAAAATCTGGTGACTACTATGCCAAGAGCTTTTACACTCTTATGCATTCTCATTTGCTAACCATCTTGCCATGCAAGTGGTTGTGGGATAGCAAGTGCACCATGAAGATCAAAGTCTTTGGTTGGTTGTTATTCTTTGATAGACTCAACACCAAGGACTTGTTAATTCGTCGGCATTGGAGATCACCTTCGGATGACAATCTCTGTGTTATCTGCAATGAATTAGTCTATGAGGATAGGTTGCACTTGTTTTTCAACTGCAACTTCAGTCGCAGAGTGTGGAATTATATTTCCATTGATTGGTCCAGGGGCTCTGAAATTCAGCAATGTATTCAGCATGCAAGATCAAGGTTTAAGCATCCCTTCTTCTTTGAAGTTATGCTCACTGCAGCTTGGAATATATGGATCCTCGGGAATGGAAGGACTTTCAGAGGGGAGAATGCAACCTTTGCTGCTTGGCGATGTAATTTTGTACATGACCTTACTCTTCTAGCTCATAGAATGAGAGTAGATATTAGAGTCAAGTTGTATGCTTGGATTAACTCTCTAATCTAACTAGAGGTAGGCAGGTAGGCTCTGTTTTTTCTTCCTTTTAGTCCTTGTAATCTTCCCTAGCTTGTACAGTTGCTACTTCTTTCTTTTTATAATAAAGGGCTGTGGAGCTTTGCTCTACAGTAAATATTCAAAAAAATAGCAGGCATATGGACTCAGCGGCCATGTCAAGCAACGCCCAACGCCGTAACCAACCACGCAGGTGCGACCCGACCCCGGGCGGAGCCTTTAACTTGGTGGACCAGGAGAGGATCCGTCAAGAGGATGAACGGGCGGTTCAGCAGGCGGCTCAGCAAACTTTTCCAGTTTATCCAGCAACCTCTGTTGAGGCTGGGGTGGCTACAAGGACAGGAGGTGTCCCTTGTCTTATGCCGGCTCTGCGGAATGAGCGTTTGCCAAAGGACTTTAAGGGGCCTCGTAAGGTGCCCAATTACACAACCGACCTGCAGCCCGGAGCATGGATTGAAAGTTACAAGATGGTCATGGAGTTATTAGAGGTCAGTGATGCAGCAATGGCCAAATACTTCACCATGATGTTGGATTGAACAGCTCGTACTTGGTTAAAGGGGTTGCCGCCCAACTCCATCGGCTCATGGGCGGAGTTAAAGGCCCGGTTCATTCAGAACTTCAAAGATACCTGCAAACAGCCCATGTCGATCGTGGACTTGACTAACTGCAAGCAAGAGGAAGGCGAATCCACGACCCATTGGCTGCGCCGAGTCATGGAAATAATACATTCATCTGATAAGATGGATGCCGGCTCCGCGGTCTTAATGTTGGAGAAAAATTGTCGTTTTGAACCTTTGAAACAGAAGCTGGGGCGGCTCAAGCATGACTGTAATGACATGGGCCAGCTGATGGCGGCTCTCGTCAAGTACGTCGATTCTGACAGTACCAAGGACCCTGTGTCTGACGAAGAGAAGACAGGGAAGGGAAAGAAGAAAGGCAATGGCAAAGGTCACCAGCACAACTCGGCGAATCAAGGAGGTAATAAACGTAAGGCTGACAGTAGTCTAGAGTTTGTGGCTAACGCCAATGCACAGGGCAACAATCAACGGTGCAAGGGGAGGCCACCTCCTCGGTCTGGCGGGTCAGGTCCCACCCTTGATCAGCTGCTAAACGAACCTTGTCCAAGACACAGCACCGGGAGAAGCCAGCTACCCACTATGGAAAGACTGTACGATCATGAAGGCTTTTAAGAATTCTAACATATTCGATGGTAACCACGGACCTGGCGGTGGCTCAGGCGGTGGTGGCTTTCATGGCCCGGGCACCGGCTCAAGCAGTGGCGGTTTTCATGGCCAGGGCCATCAAGGTAGTCAAGGCGGCTATAATAAGCAATCCGGCCAGGGCAGTCAGCAACAGCAGCAGTCTGGGTATCAGAGTAACCCAAAGCAGCTGAATGGTGGGCGGTATCACGTGTTCACCACCAGTTTGTGCAAGAGGGACCAGAAACTTCATAAGAGGGTTGTAAATGCTGTTGAGCCGGCGGTTCCACGTTATTTGAGATGGTCTGAGCAGCCTATTTTATGGAGTAGGGAAGATCATCCTCCCCGGGTCGATAATCCGGGTCATTTGGCTTTGGTGGTGGCACCACAGGTTGGTGGATATAAGTTCACTAAAGTGCTCATGGACGGAGGCAGTAGCATCAACATCCTTTATTATGAGACGTTCCGTCGCGTGGGGTTGACTGTTAAAAGTCTTAAAACATCCAACACTATTTTTCATGGGGTAGTGCCTGGTAAGTCAGCGTACCCGGTTGGTAAGATTGAGTTAGAAGTGGCCTTTGGGGATGAGTATGATTCTAGGGCTGAGAAGTTAACTTTTGAAGTGGTTAAGATCAAAATCCCATATCACGCTCTGTTTGGTCGGCCGGCTTATGCTAAGTTCATGGCTCGGCCATGTTATGTTTATCTGTAGGTCAAAATGCCGGGTTATAAAGGCACCATCACAGTACATGGAAGCCGGAAGATAGCCCTGGAATGTGAAGAAGGTGATGCGGCTTATGCCGAATCTGTTTGCGCAACGGAGGAATTAAAGTTTTATAAGGATAACTTTGACCCGACGGATATGACATCTTTGAAGAAGCCAACTACGGAGCATGAGCCGGCGCTGAAATTTAAGTCAGCTGATGATACTAAGATGATTGATTTCGTGTCCGATGATTCATCCAAACAGTTCATTATCAGTGCCAATTTGGATCCAAAATAGGAAAGCGCGCTCATCAAGTTCATCCGTGAGAACCAGGACATCTTTGCATGGAAGCCTTCTGACATGTCGGGTGTACCGAGGGAACTCGCTGAGCACACTCTCAACATTGATCCAAAGTTTAAGCCTGTCAGGCAGTTTCTTCGGCGGTTTAATGAGGAAAGGCATAAGGCTATTGGAGAAGAGGTAGCCCGGCTCTTGGCGGCCGGGTTTATTGTTGAAGTTTTTCACCCAGAGTGGTTGGCTAACCCAGTGCTTGTACTAAAAAAGAACGACACCTGGCGTATGTGTGTGGATTACACAGATTTAAACAAAGCTTGTCCGACTGATCCTTTTGCTCTCCCTCATATTGATCAAATCATTGATGCTACGATGGGATGTGAGCGTTTGAGTTTTTTGGATGCTTATTCTGGTTATCATCAGATCAAGATGGCAGTTAAGGACCAGGAGAAGACAACTTTCATCACTCCGTTTGGAGCCTTCTGCTATGTGTCTATGCCTTTTGGGCTTAAAAGCGCCCAGGCGACTTATCAATGATGTGTGCAGAACTGTCTTCATGACCAGATTGGGCGTAATGTTCATGCTTATGTGGATGATATAGTGGTTAAATACAGAGCAAAGGAAACCTTGGTAACTTATCTAAAGGAAACCTTTGATAACCTCCGGGTCTACAAGATGATGCTTAACCCGGCCAAGTGCATTTTTGGAGTCCCAGCTGGCAAGCTTTTGGGCTTTTTGGTGTCTAACAGAGGCATTGAGGCTAACCCGGAAAAAATCAAGGCGATTACATCTTTGGCTAAACCGGCATGTATCAACGATGTTCATCGGCTGGCGGGTCGTGTTGCAGCTTTGAGCTGGTTCATAAGCCGGTTGGGTGAGAAGGCTATGCCATTGTATCAAATGATGAAAAAGACGGATGACTTTGTCTGGAGTGACGCTGCCGACTTTGCCTTTGAAGGTTTGAAAAGACAGCTTGCTGAGCCGCTGGTTCCTGCTGCCCCCGTTGAGAAGGAGCCGCTATTGTTATATGTGGCTGCTAACTCACGAGCCGTCAGCGTGGCCATTGTTGTGGGGCATAAGGAGGCTGACAAGGAACATCCGGTTCAACGACCGGTTTACTATGTCAGTGAGGTGCTCATTGAATCCAAGCAAAGATACCCGCATTGGCAAAAGCTTGTTTATGGGGTGTTCATGGCAAGCCGGAAGCTTAAGCATTACTTCCAGGGTCATCCTATCATTGTGGTTAGCTCTGCTCCTTTATGAGATATTATTCAGAATAGAGAAGCCACAGGACGAGTCGCCAAGTAGGCCATTGAGCTCCGGTCTCATAATTTAAAGTATGTGCCACGTATGGCTATTAAGTCTCAAGCACTGGTGGACTTCATTAACGATTGGAAGGAGTCACAGATACCCGAGGAGAAGCCAGACAACACATATTGTACGATTCATTTCGATGGGTCCAGACAGTTGGAAGGCTCGGGGGTTGGACTTGTTTTAACTTCTCCTCGAGGTGACAAGTTTTGTTATGTGTTGCGATTGATATTTCCTTGTACTAACAACGCAGGAGAATATGAGGCCTTGCTTCATGGTCTTTGAATGGCTAAAGAGATGAGTTTAAGCTGGGTACGATGCCTTGGCGACTCAGATTTGGTGGCTCAGCATGTGTCAGGCAAGTGGGATTCCAAGGACCCTCTCATGGCGGCTTATCGCCGAGAAGTTGATCTTGTTGCTGGGCATTTCAAAGGTTATCAGGTGGAGCACATTGACCGCAGAAAAAATGGAGCGGCTAATGCTTTAAGCTGGTTGGGATCTCAGTGTAAGCCGGTGCCACCTAACACTTTTCTAGATGTTCTGCATAACCCTTGTGTCAAATTGCCTACAGAGGAAGATTTGGCTGTTCCAGACCCGGAGGCACAGTTAGTGGCGGCTCTTCATGTCATTCTAGATAGGACAGTACCGTGTTTGGCTTACATGACCCGGGGTGAGTTGCCAGAGGATGAGACCTTGGCTCGATAGATAACCCGGCGGTCTAAGTCAATGACAATTTCCAACGTTGAGTTGTATCATCGCAGCGTCACTAGAGCGTTTCAACGTTGTGTTTCTCCTGAAGAAGGTCAAGATATTCTTCGTGAGATCCATGAAGGGGATTGTGGTCATCACGTCGGTTCAAAGTCCCTTGTGGCTAAAGCTTTTCGTCATGGTTTTTACTGGCTAATGGCTCAAGCTGATGCAGATGATCTGGTCAGTAGGTGTGACGGGTGTCAAAAATTTGCATGATGAGCGCACGTGCCGGCTCAAGAATTGCGGATGATTCCAATCACTTGGCCGTTTGCAATCTGGGGGCTTGTCATGGTTGGACCTTTTAAATGATCCAAGGATAAAAAGACACATCTTTTGGTGGCAGTTCACAAATTTACAAAATGGGTTGAGGCAGAGCCGGTTAGTAAGTGTGATGCAGCCACGCCGGTTCAGTTCATGAAAAAGGCGATCTTTCGTTTTGGCTTTCCACACAGCATTATAACTGACAATGTTACTAATCTATCCAAAGGTGCTATGGAATAGTTTTGTCAGCACGAGCATATCCGACTTGATGTTTCGTCAGTAGCTCACCCCCAATCCAATGGTCAAGCTGAGAGAGCAAATCAGGAAATCCTAAAAGGTCTCAAGCCCCGGCTTATGGTTCCTTTACAACGGACGCCGGGTTGTTGGGTAGAGGAATTACCCTCGGTGCTTTGGAGTATCAATACCACTCCTAACACGTCTACAGGTTATACACCTTTCTACATGGTTTACGGAGTAGAAGCAGTCTTGCCTAGTGACATCCATCATGACTCACCTCGCGTGGCGGCTTACGTTGAAGCTGATAATGAACAAGCCCGACAGGATGCACTTGACTTGTTAGATGCGGAGAGAGATTTGGCAGCGGCTTGATCAACAATTTACCAACAGGACCTGCGCCGTTACCACAGCCGCCGGGTTAAGTCCAGAACCTTTCGAGAAGGTGACCTGGTGCTCCGGCTCATCCAGGATCTGTCTGATGCACACAAGCTATCCCCGTGTAGCGACCAGACCTCAACCAGTCTGATCTCTGTGCTTTAGTGTCATCCCTGGATCAGTAATGCTGACACGCACAGTACTTGAAGGATTTATAACAGAGTAGCAATCACACACTTATTACATCGAATGTCTCAAAAGAGAACTTATTACAATAAATATGGCTTAAGGCCATCTAATAACGATAACAGCGGAAGGCTTGGAAGATAAGTGAGTCCATCAACTCCAATGACATCACTGAGTATAGAACCACGACCTAAAGGCACCTTACTCGTCATCTGAAAAGTCTGCAACATGAACATTGCAGCCCGAAAACGGGTCAGCACATGGAATATGCTGGCAAAGTAACACATAGAGAGTAATGAAAGAATAGGTCTATACTACATGCATATATGGCTGGTGGAAAGCTCTATGGTTACAGTTTTGCATAAAGCCAATTTTTCCCTACTGCAAAGGAATAAATTTTATTTAACTATCACGGTAGTTGTTAAACATTGAAAGTGTAGACACCCTCTCAATCCCAATTAAGCATCATCATTAAAACCCAACAATATTAATTAAAGTAACATGATGAGATTCACATGATAATCCAAGTACTAGATACTCAAGTTGTCCATAACCGGGGACACGGTTAACCATGATTAGTTTATACACTCTGCAGA
Organism: Triticum urartu; assembly: GCF_003073215.2. Classification (NCBI taxonomy): domain Eukaryota; kingdom Viridiplantae; phylum Streptophyta; class Magnoliopsida; order Poales; family Poaceae; genus Triticum; species Triticum urartu. The sequence continues at coordinate 276,895,095 of NC_053022.1, forward strand.
GGTTTACGCACTTTTCCCCACAAGACTCGATCTCCTCCGTTGGGATTCTCGCACTACATGGTGTTTGAGAAACGGATGACCGATACATAGTCTTTCAGAAGCGCTAGCACCTTACGAACGGGTACACCGTTACACCTACTTTCCCCTAAATCTGCTAGTCTACCATTGTAAGAGTTCGCATGACTTAGTCAACTATGCTAGATCCCATAGTAGCTTGTGGCTGCACACGGAAGTTTCTAGTATGAATAATCTCATGACCCCTTTGAGCCTAGGTGGCGGTCCATAAAGAAAAATAGGCAATCGCTGGAATACCCAGGTGCCTCAATCCACCCAGATGTGTGTTTAAGTTGCCACCTTAAATAAACCATTAATTTATCAATCTCACATCTGTCATGGATACACTCACCCAATCCACGTCTACTAGCATAGCATGGCAGTATAAGCAAACGTAGAAGTAACTCCCAAAGGTTTGATAAGAAAACAGGTAATAGGTACTACCTCATCTACTTCCCAAAACCCACAATTTATTATATCCTAATCATGCAATGTTTGAGGATTGATCTAATGCAATAAAACTGGGTATGAAGGAGCTATGATCAAAGTGTTACTTGCCTTGCTGATGATCCGCGAAACCTAGGGATTCAAAGTAGCAAGCGGCGCACTCCGGGTACTCTATCGCAAACAAACAAGCATACAATAAGTACTCAACTAATGCACAGGTAAAACTCAAATAAGAGAACTAACCAGAAAGTTCAACTTAAGAACTCCAGTTTGCAAAAAGAATCAAATCAAACGAATCAACGAAAGTCAAACAGCGAAAGAAACAAACTTTGTTTACTAATCTGGATCTAGGTCAAATTTTATAGAAGCAAAAACTTGTTTGAGTTGGTTAAACGGAAAGAGGGTTTAGAGACGAAACTCCAGGCACTTGAATCGCCTGATTCCGATAAACGAGCGAAAAGTTATACTAGAACAAAAATCGGATCAGAAATCGCGATCAGAAATAATCGCGGAAAAATCCGAGAAAAAGAAAAATGACGAATAGATTAACGAACGAACGTTCGTTTTCTAGAACTAAACGGTGAACGCGTTCGCTAAAAAAAAAGAACGAGCGAACACTCGCTAAATAAACTAAACCGGAAATAAACCGATCTAAATAAAAACGGATCTAAAAAAACCGGACGGAAAACCGAACGGTTTTCTCAAAGAAAACCGCCGGTGGCAGGGGCCGGGTCAACCTCCGGCGAGGCGGTGGCGGGGTCGGCGGGGTCCGGCAGCGGCGGCTCCGGCGTCGGGCAGCGGGGGGTGGGGGGGCGGGGGGGCTCGGGCTAGGGATAGGGTTGCGGGGCGGCTTGGGGCTAACGGGCTGGGGCGGTGCCTTATAAAGGCCCGTCCGGACAGAGTTCTGGCCGAACACGGCCCAAAGTCGGTTTCGCGTTTTTTTTAAATAATTACGCGTAGAAAACAAATAAAGGAAAATACTAAACGGACTCCAAAAATCCCAAAATAAATTCTCCCCGACTTCTAAAATCAAACCGAACAGGATGAACATTTATTTGGGGACTAAATGCAATTTTGAAAAACGTGCACTTTTTCCTAAATTCAAATAAAATAGCAAATAAACTCCGAAATAAAATCTTATTTGATTTTATTATTAAATCCTCAATATTTCTTTATTTTGGGAAAGTTATTTTATTCCCTCTCTCATATTTTTATAATAGAAATAATTGAAGATAAAATAAATAAAATCAAATGATCCTATTTTCAAAATTTGAGAAAACTCAAATATGAAAATAACGTAATCCCCAACTCTCTCTGAGGGTCCTTGAGTTGCGTAGAATTTCTAGGATCAAACCAAAAGCAAATAAAATATGATATGCAGTGATGATATAATGTATAACATTCCAAATTGAAAATTTGGGATGTTACAAACCTACCCCCCTTAAGATGAATCTCGCCCTCGAGATTCGGGTTGGCTAGAAAATAGGTGAGTGTGGTCCTTCAGCAGTTCTTCCTCTTGCTCCCAGGTGGCTTCATCCTTGATGTGGTGGCTCCACTAAACTTTGTGAAACTTGATAACCTTGCTGCGGGTGACTCGGCTGGCATACTCAAGAATCTTGACTGGTTTCTCCTCATATGTCAAATCACTGTCCAACTGAATCGCTTCCAGCGGCACTGTATCTCTCAGCGGTATATCAGCCATCTCTGCGTGGCACTTCTTCAACTGGGAAACATGGAATAAATTGTGAACTCCTGACAATCCTTCGGGAAATTCCAATTTGTAGGCTACTTCTCCCATACGCTCCAAAACCTTGTATGGTCCTGCAAAACGTGGCGCTAACTTTCCCTTAACTCCAAAGCACTTAACTCCTCGAAGTGGAGATACTCGAAGATAAACTCGGTCTCCGACTTCGTAAACTGTCTCCTTGCGTTTAGAATCTGTGTAGCTCTTTTGCCTAGACTAGGCTACCTTGAGCCTATCGCGAATCAATTTCACCTTCTGTTCAGACTCCTTAAACAAATCCGGTCCAAACAACTGGCAGTCTCCAACTTCATCCCACGACAATGGGGTCCTGCACCTCCTTCCATACAAGGCTTCGAAAGGGGCCATCTTCAAGCTGGATTGATAACTGTTGTTGTAAGAGAACTCTGCATATGGCAAATTATCATCCCAACTAGATCCGTAATCTAGCGCGCAAACTCTTAGCATATCCTCCAAAATCTGATTGACTCTCTCGGTTTGTCCATTTGTCTGTGGATGAAAAGTTGTACTGAACTCTAGCCTGGTACCCAAAGTCTCGTGCAACTGATTCCAGAACTTTGAGGTAAACTGGGTTCCTCTATCTGATACAATGCTCCTCGGAACTCCATGCAGACATACGATCCTGGTCATGTATATCTTTGCCAACTTAGCACCGGTGTAGGTAGTCTTTACTGGGATGAAATGAGCTACCTTTGTCAAACGATCGACTACTACCCAAATTGAGTCATAGCCTGAACGTGTTCTGGGCAATCTCGTAATAAAATCCATGCCTAGCTTATCCCACTTCCATTCGGGTATCGGCAATGGCTGTAGCGATCCTGCTGGCTTTTGATGCTCTGCCTTTACTCTCTGACATACATCACAAACTTCTACATACTACGCAATATCCATCTTCATTCCGGTCCACCAGAAAGTATCCTTCAAATCCAAATACATCTTGGTATTTCCTGGGTGAATCGAATATAATCATGGGCTTCCTGCAGAATTAACCCAAGTATTGACCCAAGACATGATTCGGAGCTGATGCATATAATGTTATAAGTTCGGGGTGCCGCACTGTCGAAAGTGTTCGGACTTTTCTTGCCGTGTTATGGGGTACACTGAAGTCCCTGGCGCACTGAACGTACCAGAATGTACAGGTGCAATTTTTCGTAAATAAGCAGACAGGGAAAAAAGATGAAGAAATGCAATAATAAGCTAATGATGTACATTGTTATTTAAATGATATGTCAAAGTGTATGTATACAAGTAGTGCAATAAGCAAAAGTAGTACTATTTGACATGTCCTATCCAAGGGCAGGCTACGTGTGGGTATGTAAAACAGGTATAGCGATCGTTATTAGAGACCACCTAGGGATTCCCTTGTACGTCAAAGCTTCTTGCTTCCTTGGTGTTTCCTTCTCGTGATGGGTCCGATAATCAGGGTATCAGCGAGGGCCTTCAGAGAATAGGGTCCTGAAAGGAAGAAAATGGTAAAGATATATGGGTCCTGAGGCGGTTGAGCCACATTGTGGGCTGTGCCATAGCCGTGCCTCCGCCTATGCCCATGGTATCTTGAGTGCGTAATTATGTACGCATGGCGCAAATTTCGCCGCTTGACTGCGACTAGGACGGAGGCTGAATTGCTAGGGGAGCTCTGAACATGCCGTGCGATCCTGTTGCAGGGTACTCCAGACTCGCTTGAAGGTGTCCGGGGGCTTTATCGCCGAATTGGCGGTTTGCCTCAGAAAGCTGCTTTGTACTTCTGCTGCGAGGGCCGCAGTGTGCTCCTTCGTACGGAGCGAGCGTTCTGTGTTTCCATTAACTGTTATAACCCTGCGAGGTCCTGGCATTTTGAGCTTGAGGTATGCATAATGCGGTACCGCATTGAATCTGGCGAATGTGGTTCGTCCGAGCAGTGCGTGATAGCCACTGCGGAAGGGGACGATATCGAAGATCAACTCCTCGCTTCGGAAGTTGTCCGGAGATCCGAAGACCACTTCCAGTGTGATTGAGCCTGTGCAACAGGCCTCTACACCTGGTATGACACCTTTAAAGGTGGTTTTTGTGGGTTTGATCCTCGAGGGGTTGATACCCATTTTGCGCACTGTATCCTAATAGAGCAGGTTCAGGCTGCTACCATCGTCCATAAGGATTCGAGTGGGGTGAAATCCGTCAATGATGGGGTCAAGGACCAATGCGGCAGAACCAACATGACGGATACTGGTAGGGTGGTCCCTGCGATCGAAAGTGATCGGACAAGAAGACCATGGGTTGAACTTTGGGGAGACTGGCTCCATCGCATAGACATCCCTTAGTGCACGCTTCCGTTCCCGCTTGGGAATATGGGTTGCGTATATCATGTTCACCGTTTTCACTTGGGGAGGAAATTTCTTCTGTCATCTTGTGTTTGGCGACCGGGGCTCCTCATCGTCGTCACTATGCATCCCCTTTTCCTTGTTTTCGGCATTCAACTTGCCGCCCAGTTTGAACACCCAACATTCTCTGTTGGTGTGGTTGGCTGGTTTATCTGGGGTGGCGTGAATTTGACACGAGCGACCGAGTATGCAGTCCAAACTGGACGGGCCCGAATTGCTTCTTTTGAACGGCTTTTTCCGCTGACCGGATTTAGAGCCACTGAATTCGGCGTTGACTGACATGTCTTCGGCGTTGTCGCCGTTGTTGCGGCGCTTGTGTCTATTGCGACGTGGCTTGCCGTTTCTATCTTTGGCATCTGAATTACCAGGATTTCTTGATGTGTTGTTGCTGCGAGCTAGCCAGCTATCCTCACTCGCACAAAAGCGGGTCATGAGTGTCATGTGGGCTGCCATGGACTTCGGCTTCTCTTGGCCGAGGTGTCGGGCGAGCCACTCGTCGCGGATGTTATGCTTAAATGCCGCTAAGGCCTCGGCATCCGGACAGTCGACAATTAGGTTCTTTTTAGTTAGGAACCGAGTCTAGAATTTCCTGGCTGGTTCCCCGGGCTGTTGGGTTATGTGACTCAAGTCATCAACATCCGGTGGTCGCACATAAGTGCCATGGAAGTTGTCAAGGAATGCATCTTCCAAGTTCTCCCAACTGCCAATGGAGTTTGCCGGAAGGCTATTCAGCCAATGTTGAGCCAGCCCTTTGCGTTTTAGTGGGAGGTACTTGATGGCATGTAGATCGTCACCGCGGGCCATGTGGATGTGGAGGAGGAAATCTTCAATCCATACCGCGGGGTCTGTTGTACCATCATATGATTCAATGTTCAGGGGTTTAAACCCTTCTGGGAATTCGTGATCCATTACTTCGTCGGTGAAGCATAGGGGGTGTGTGGCGCCTCTGTGCCGGGCTATGTCATGTTGCATTTCATACGAGTCTTGTTCGCTGTATTCGGCCCGGACGGATTTGCTTTTAGTGTATCCGGCGTGACATTCGTCGTCACACGTTGGGGCACGCCCCCGCGATCCGTAGATTGATCTTGTATGTCCTGCTTTGTTTTCCAATACATCTCGCAGGTCCTGCGTGTAGCCCCGGGCCTTGGTGTTTTTGTTTGACTGGCGACGGGGTGTGGGCTGGACTTCGGGCTGATATGCCGCTTTGTCTCAGCCATGAGGTGGCCGGTCAGCCGCATCATACGCTGGTAGTGTAGGCTTTAATGCTTCCTCCTCGAGTTGGGGTAGCAACATGCGCTTTGCGTAACTTTTGGTTGGGCGCTCAAGTTCGTATTCCTCGGCTGCCAAGACCTCGGTCCATCTATCCGCTAGCAGATCTTGATCAGCTTGATCTGCTGCTGCTTTTTCTTCAGGCTTTTTGTTGTGGCTATAAGCCGGCGCTTGAAGCGCTCCTGCTCGACGGGATCCTCAGGCACGATAAATTCTTCATCGATGCGGCTCATCTCGTCTTCGGAGAGGGGCATGTAATTGTCATCCTCTGATTCTCCGTCTGTCGCCTATTCCTTAGGGCTAGCTTACCCATCCTCCCGCTCAAAGCCTGGCCGGAGGGGATTGTCTTCGTCTTCGGCACTATCCGCAGCGTTATTGTCTCTTGTGTCTGTATCGCTGCTTTTGCTATGGCGGGGCTTAGAGCGGCGCCGATGATGCTAGTGCTTAGATTGCTTCTCGAGGGGATTATCCTCCGTTGCCTTATTGCCATCGCTTTCTTTGGGGGTGTCCACCATGTATATATCATATGATGAGGTGGCTGTCCAGCGCCCTGTGGGCGGTGGTTCCTATTCTTCTCCTACATCGTCGTCCATACCGTCGATGTCTTCGGAGCCGAAATCAAGCATGTCGGTTAAGTCGTCGATAGTGGCTATTAAGTGGGTGGTGGGTGGGGAATGAATTTCTTCATCGTCCGCTTCCCACTCAAGCCAGACATAGTTCGGCCAAGGGTCTCCTGACAAGGAGAGAGACCTCAATGAATTTAGCACGTCGCCCAAGGGCGAGTGCTGAAAGATATCCGTGGAGGTAAACTCCATGATCGGTGCCCAATCAGATTCGATAGGCACGGACGCAGGTGGTTCGGAGCCTGTGGCCGGGGACGAATCCAAGGGTCCGGCAACACAGGTCTCATAGGAGGTGAAGTCAGTATTCGGCTCTATCGCCGCTGAGTGTGCGGCCTCCGTGGCGGGGTCAATCCACCTGTCCTCGGACGGCACGATCTGCTCCGGATTGAGGGCTGGAGTAGCCACAGGTGTGATCTCCCGAACACCATCTGACGGCAGAGCTAGGTCATGCTCGTCGTGACTGTGCAGCGCACCTGACATGGGCTCGAATCCGTCGAAGATCAAGTCTCCGTGGATGTCGGCAGTATAGTTCAAGCTTCCAAACCTGACTTGATGGCCAAGGGCGTAGCTCTCGATCTGCTCCCGATGGCCAAGCAAGTTGGCCCGCAGTACGAAGCCGCCGAATACGAAGATCTGTCCGGGGAGAAAAACCTCACCCTGGATCGCATCGTTGCCGATGACCGAAGGAGCCATCAAGACTTTACATGAAGACACAGTGGAACTCTCAATAAAAGCACCAATGTCGGTGTCAAAACCGACGGATCTCGGGTAGGGGGTCCCGAACTGTGTGTCTAAGGCTGATGGTAACAAGAGGCGGGGGACACAATGTTTACCCAGGTTCGGGCCCTCTCGATGGAGGTAGTACCCTACTTCCTGCTTGATTGATCTTGATGATATGAGTATTACAAGAGTTGATCTACCACGAGATCATAGAGGCTAAACCCTAGAAGCTAGCCTATGATTCTGATTGTTGTTGTCCTACGGACTGAACCCTCCGGTTTATATAGACACCGGAGGGGGCTAGGGTTACACAGAGTCGGTTACAAAGAAGGAGATCTACATATCCGAATTGCCAAGCTTGCCTTCCACGCAAAGGAGAGTCCCACCCGGACACGGGACGAAGCCTTCAATCTTGTATCTTCATAGTCCAACAGTCCGGCCAAAGTATATAGTCCGGCTGTCCGAGGACCCCTTAATCCAGGACTCCCTCAGTGTTCTTGATCTCGATGAGCTTGTGTGTTTGAGGATGGTCTGAATGACTGTCTTGCTACGGTGGTGGCTAGCCCTATTTATAGTGGCCCTGGTCCTCTTCCCAAATGTAGGCGGGAAGGGATCCAACAATGGCCAAATTTGAAGGGAGACAACTAGTACAAGTTATCCTGACAAAAGGTGGTCTTCGCCTGCCAAAGGCTCTGGTGGTGATGCCATCCTGGGCTCCATGGTGACCTCCATCCTACCGTCCTACTGGTCTTGGTCTTGTTGCACTGATATGGAAACCTTTGCATGCTGCCTCGTGACTCCTTGCCTGCGCCTGTCCCTTTAGCACCAAAGAGGAAACAAGGACACTGCGCGCGCTGGAGCCCGCCTGGTGTCCGCCTGGCCTTGGTCGTCATGGCTTGCGTCATAGGGACCTCGCGAGGTGCCCCCCGCCTTGATCTCTCCGCCCCTCGCGAGCCAGCCAGGGGAGGCCGCCCCCGAGGAGGTCTTGCATCGTCCGCCTCTGGAGGCTTGGCCCCTCATGAGAGTCTTGAGTGTTCGCTGCAGAAGATGGGTCGTACGGGGCCGCTGGTGGAGCCACGCCATGGTCCGCAGGCAGGCAAGTCTGGGAGCCCCCGTTCCCAAGATGCCGACAGTAGCCCCCGGGCCCAAGGCGCTCTCGGACTTGGCTTCGAAGCAAAGACAAGGGGCCAGTGCGGAGCGCCGCGGGCCCCAGCAGCATGCGGCCTCGGTTGATGCGTGGCGATTGATGGGACATGGGCGTCTCCGCTTCCCACGCTGCCTCGGCAACTGCCCGACTTGACGAGTCCCTACTGCATGCAGAAAAAAGGTCATTATTACCTTAGATCGTGGAGGCCGGTGATGTCTACTACACAACCTTCTTCTTGTAGACGTTGTTGGGCCTCCAAGTGTAGAGGTTTGTAGGACAGTAGCAAATTTCCCTCAAGTGGATGACCTAAGGTTTATCAATCCATAGTAGGCGTAGGATGAAGATGGTCTCTCTCAAGCAACCCTGCAACCAAATAACAAAGAGTCTCTTGTGTCCCCAACACACCTAATACAATGGTAAATTGTATAGGTGCACTAGTTCGGCAAAGAGATGGTGATACAAGTGGTATATGGATAGTAGATAATAGTATTTGTAATCTGAAATAATAAAAACAGCAAGGTAGCAAGTGATAAAAGTGAGCGTAAAAGGTATTGCAATGATGGTAAACAAGGTCTAGGGTTCGTACTTTCTCTAGTGTAAGTTCCCTCAACAATACTAACATAATTGGATCATAAAACTATCCCTCAACATGCAACAAAGAGTCACTCCAAAGTCACTAATAGCGGAGAACAAACGAAGAGATTATGGTAGGGTACGAAACCACCTCAAAGTTATTCTTTCCAATCAATCCATTGGGCTATTCCTATAAGTGTCACAAACAGCCCTGGAGTCCGTACTAGAATAACACCTTAAGACACAAATGAACCAAAACCCTAATGTCACCTAGATACTCCAATGTCACCTCAAGTATCTGTGGGTATGATTATACGATATGCATCACACAATCTCAGATTCATCTATTCAACCAACACAAAGGACCTCAAAGAGTGCCCCAAAGTTTCTACCGGAGAATCACGACAAAAACGTGTGCCAACCCCTATGCATAGGTTCCCAATGTCACGAAACCCCCAAGTTGGTCACCAAAACATACATCAAGTGGCACGTGGTATCCCATTGTCACCACAGATATCCATGGCAAGACATACATCAAGTGTTCTCAAGTCTTTAAAGACTCAATCCGATAAGATTACTTCAAGGAGAAAACTTAATTCATTACAAGAGAGAAGAGGGGTGAAGAAACATCATAGGATCCAAATATAATAGCAAAGCTCGCGATACATCAAGATCGTATCACCTCAAGAACACGAGAGAGAGAGAGAGATCAAACACATAGCTACTGGTACATACCCTCAGCCCCGAGGGAGAACTACTCCCTCCTCGTCATGGAGAGCACCGGGATGATGAAGATGGCCACCGGAGAGAGATTTCCCCCTCCGGTAGGGTGCCGGAGCAGGGTCCCGATTGACTTTTGGTGGCTACGGAGGCTTCTGGCGGCGGAACTCCCGATCTATCTTTTGTTCTGGAAGTTTTAGGTCACGTAGGTATATATGGGTGCAGGAGGTACGTCAGGGGAGCCATGAGGGTCCCACGAGACAGGGGGCGCGCCCTAGGGGGGCGCACCCCCCACCCTCGTGAGCACCTTGTTCCTTCCTTGACGTGGGGTCCAAGTCCATCAGGTGTGTTTCCTTCCAAAAATAACTTCTCCAGTTGATTTCGTTCCGTTTCGACTCCGTCTGATATTCCTTTTCTTCAAAACACTGAAATAGGCATAAAACAGCAAATCTGGGCTGGGCCTCCGGTTAATAGGTTAGTGCCAAAAGTAATATAAAAGTGGATAATAAAGCCCAATATTGCCTAAAACATTAGATAATATAGCATGGAGCAATCAAAAATTATAGATACGTTGGAGACGTATCAAGCATCCCCAAGCTTAATTCCTGCTCGTCCTCGAGTAGGTAAATGATAAAAAAGATAATTTTTGATGTGGTATGCTAGTTGGCATAATTTCAATGTAATTCTTCTTAATTGTGGCATGAATATTCAGATCCATAAGATTGAAGACAAAAGTTCATATTGACATAGAAAATAATAATACTTCAAGCATACGAACTAAGCAATTATGTTTTCTCAAAATAACATGGCCAAAGAAAGCTATCCCTACAAAATCATATAGTTTGGCTATGCTCCATCTTCACCACACAAAATATGTAAATCATGCACAACCCCGATGACAAGCCAAGCAATTGTTTCATACTTTTGATGTTCTCAAACTTTTTCAATCTTCACGCAATACATGAGCGTGAGCCATGGACATAGCACTATAGGTGGAATAGAATGGTGGTTGTGGAGAAGACAAAAAGGGAGAAGATAGTCTCACATCGACTAGGCGTATCAACGGGCTATGGAGATGCCCATCAATAGATATCAATGCAACTGAGTAGGGATTGCCATGCAACGGATGCACTAGAGCTATAAATGTATGAAAGCTCAACAAAAGAAACTAGTGGGTGTGCATCCAACTTGCTTGCTCACAAAGACCTAGAGCATTTTGAGGAAGCCCATCATTGGAATATACAAGCCAAGTTCTATAATGAAAAATTCCCACTAGTATAGGAAAGTGACAACATATGAGACTCTATATGAAGATCATGGTGCTACTTTGAAGCACAATATATGAGACTCTCTATATCATGGTGCTACTTTGAAGCACAAGTGTGGAAAAAAGGATAGTAGCATTGCCCCTTTTTATTTTTATTTTATTTGGCCTTTCTTTTTTTGGCCTTTCTTTTTTTTTATTTGGCCTTTCTCTTTTTTTGGGACAATGCTCTATTGAGTGATGATCATGACACTTCTATTTATTTACAACTCGATGATACAACTCGATACTAGAACAAAATATGACTCTATGTGAATGCCTCCGGCGGTGTACCAGGATGTGCAATGAATCAAGAGTGACATGTATGAAAGAATTATGAACGGTGGCTTTGCCACAAATACTATGTCAACTACATGATCATGCTAAGCAATATGACAGTGATGAATGTGTCATGATGAACTAGATGGTGGAAAGTTGCATGGCAATATATCTCGGAATGGCTATAGAAATGCCATAATAGGTAGGTATGGTGGCTGTTTTGAGGAAGGTAAATGGTGGGTTTATGGTACCGGCGAAAGGTGCGCGGTACTAGAGAGGCTAGCAAGGGTGGAAGGGTGAGAGTGCGTATAATCCATGGACTCAACATTAGTCATAAAGAACTCATATACTTATTGCAAAAATCTATTAGTTATCGAAACAAAGTACTATGCACATGCTCCTAGGGGGTAGATTGGTAGGAAAAGACCATCGCTCGTCCCTGACCACCACTCATAAGGAAGACAATCAATAAATAAATCATGCTCTGACTTCGTCACATAACGGTTCACCATACGTGCATGCTACGGGAATCACAAACTTTAACACAAGTATTCTTTAAATTCACAACTACTCAACTAGCATGACTTTAATATTATCACCTCCATATCTTAAAACAATTATCAAGTATCAAACTTCTCATAGTATTCAACACACTCATAAGAGAATTTTATTATTCTTGAATACCTAGCATATTAGGATTTTAAGAAAATTACCATGCTATTTAAGACTCTCAAAATAATCTAAGTGAAACATGAGAGTTCATCTATTTCTTCAAAATAAAACTACCACCATGCTCTAAAAGGTATAAGTGAAGCACTAGAGCAAATGACAAACTACTTCGAAAGATTTAAGTGAAGATCCATGAGTAGTTAAATAATTATTTAGCTATGTGAAGACTCTCTAACATTTAATAATTTCAGATGTTGGTATTCTATTCAAACATCAAGCAAAGCAAAATAAAATGACATTCTAAGAATAGCAAACATCATGTGAAGAAGCAAAAACTTAGGATCAACCGATACTAACCGATAGTTGTTGAAGAAGAAAGGTGGGATGCCAACCGAGGCATCCCCAAGCTTAGATGCTTGAGACTTCTTGAAATATTATCTTGGGGTGCCTTGGGCATCCCCAAGCTTGAGCTTTTGTGTCTCTTTAATTCCTCTCATATCACGGTCTCCCTAAATCTCAAAAGCTTCATCCACACAAAACTCAACAAGGACTTGTGAGATAAGTTAGTATAAACCATTGCAAAACCTTATCATACTCTACTGTAGAAAATCACTAAAATTATTATTAAACATTGCATACTAAATGTCTCTGCATATTTAATAGTCCTATCCTCAAATAGAATCATTAAAGAAGCAAACACATGCAAACAATGCAAACATAACAGCAATCTGCCTAAACAGGATAGTCTGTAAAGAATGCTGCAACATCCATACTTCCCTAGCTCCAAAAATTATGAAATAAAATTCCCACTGTAGTAAATTTATCAGAGATTAATATGCAGAAGGTTTCAACATTTTATCACATTCTGACTTTTCTAGGGAATTATTGCAACAGCGGTAAACATTCTGTTTTCAAACAGCAACATGTGGACTTCTAAAATAGGCATAGTAAAGGCTATCAATGCCACTTTTATTGAAATAAAAGATGCAAAACATTGTTCTAAATAACAGAAAGCAAACCGTAACAAAATAAATTGACGCTCCAAGCAAAACACATATCATGTGGTGAATAAAAATATAGCTCCAAGTAAAGTTACCGATGAACGAAGACGAAAGAGGGGATGCCTTCCGGGGCATCCCCAAGCTTAGGCTCTTGGCTATCCTTGAATATTACCTTGGGTTGCCTTGGGAATCCCCAAGATTAGGCTCTTGCCACTCCTTATTCCATAGTCCATTGAATCCTTACCCAAAACTTGAAAACTTCACAACACAAAACTTAAAGTAGAAAACTCGTGAGCTCCGTTAGCGAAAGAAAACAAAAGACCACTTCAAGGTACTGTAATGAACTCATTATTTATTTATACGGGTGTTATATCTACTGTATTCCAACTTATCTATGGTTTATGAACTATTTTAATAGCCATAGATTCATCAAAATAAGAAAACAACACACGAAAAACAGAATCTGTCAAAAACAGAACAGTCTGTAGTAATCTGTAGCTAGCGCAAGATCTGGAACCCCAAAAATTCTAAAATAAATTGCTGGACCTGAGGAATTTATCTATTAATAATCTGAAAATTAATTAAATAAATAGCACTTTCCAAATAAAAATGGAAGCAATTCTCGTGAGTGCTAAAGTTTCTGTTTTTTACAGCATGATCAACAAGACTTTCCCCGAGTCTTCCCAAAGGTTCTACTTGGCACAAACACTAATTAAAAGCACAAAACCACATCTAAACAGAGGCTAGATGAATTATTTATTACTAAACAGTAACAAAAAGAAAGTAACAAACATAAAATTGGGTTGCCTCCCAACAAGCGCTATCGTTTAATGCCCCTAGCTAGGCATGATGATTTCAATGATGCTCACATAAAAGATAAGAATTGAAATATAAAGAGAGCATCATGAAGAATATGACTAGCACATTTAAGTCTAACATACTTCCTATGCATAGGGATTTTGTGAGAAAACAACTTGTGGGAACAAGAATCAACTTGCATAGGAAGGTAAAAGAAGCATAACTTCAAAACTTTAAGCACATAGAGAGGAAACTTGATATTATTGCAATTCCTACAAGCATATGTTCCTCCCTCATAATAATTTTCAGTAGCATCATGAATGAATTCAACAATATAACCAGCACCTAAAGCATTATTTTCATGATCTACAAGCATAGAAAATTTACTACTCTCCACACAAGCAAAATTCTTCTCATGAATAATAGTGGGAGCAAACTCAACAAAATAACTATCATGTGATTGAAAATTAAGATCAAGATGACAAGTTTCATGGTTATCATTATTCTTTAAAGCATACGTGTCATCACAATGATCATCATAGATAGGAGGCATTCTTTCATCATAGTAAATTTGCTCATCAAAGCTTGGGGGACAAAAAATATCATCTTCATCATACATAGCTTCCCCAAGCTCGTGGCTTTGCATATCATTAGCATCATGGATATTCAAGGAATTCATACTAACAACATTGCAATCATGCTCATCATTCAAATATTTAGTGCCAAACATTTTATAGATTTCTTCTTCTAGCACTTGAGCACAATTATCCTTTCCATCATACTCACGAAAGATATTAAAAAGGTGAAGCGTATGAGACAAACTCAATTCCATTTTTTGGTAGTTTTCTTTTATAAACTAAACTAGTGATAAAACAAGAAACTAAAAGACTCCATTTCAAGATCTAAACATATACATTCAAGCGCTAACCTCCCCGGCAACGGCACCAGAAAAGAGCATTATGTCTACTACACAACCTTCTTCTTGTAGACGTTGTTGGGCCTCCAAGTGCAGAGGTTTGTAGGACAGTAGCAAATTTCCCTCAAGTGGATGACCTAAGGTTTATCAATCCGTAGGACGTGTAGGATGAAGATGGTCTCTCTCAAGCAACCCTGCAACCAAATAACAAAGAGTCTCTTGTGTCCCCAACACACCCAATACAATGGTAAATTGTATAGGTGCACTAGTTCGGCGAAGAGATGGTGATACAAGTGGTATATGGATAGTAGATAATAGTATTTGTAATCTGAAATAATAAAAACAGCAAGGTAGCAAGTGATAAAAGTGAGCGTAAACGGTATTGCAATGATGGTAAACAAGGCCTAGGGTTCATACTTTCACTAGTGTAAGTTCCCTCAACAATACTAACATAATTGGATCATAAAACTATCCCTCAACATGCAACAAAGAGTCACTCCAAAGTCACTAATATCGGAGAACAAACGAAGAGATTATGGTAGGGTATGAAACCACCTCAAAGTTATTCTTTCCAATCAATCCGTTGGGATATTCCTATAAGTGTCACAAACAGCCCTGGAGTTCGTACTAGAATAACACCTTAAGACAGAAATCAACCAAAACCCTAATGTCACCTAGATACTCCAATGTCACCTCAAGTATCCGTGGGTATGATTCTACGATATGCATCACACAATCTCAGATTCATCTATTCAACCAACACAAAGGACCTCAAAGAGTGCCCCAAAGTTTCTACCAGAGAATCACGACGAAAAAGTGTGCCAACCCCTATGCATAGGTTCCCAATGTCACGAAACCCGCAAGTTGGTCATCAAAACATACATCAAGTGGCACGTGGTATCCCATTGTCACCACAGATATCCACGGCAAGACATACATCAAGTGTTCTCAAGTCTTTAAAGACTCAATCCGATAAGATTACTTCAAGCGGAAAACTCAATTCATTACTATAGACAAGAGGGGGGAAGAAACATCATAGGATCCAAATATAATAGCAAAGCTCGCGATACATCAAGATCGTATCACCTCAAGAACACGAGAGAGAGAGAGAGAGAGAGATCAAACACATAGCTACTAGTACATACCCTTAGCCCCGAGGGAGAACTACTCCCTCCTTGTCATGGAGAGCACCGGGATGATGAAGATGGCCACCGGAGAGGGATTGCCCCCTCCGGCAGGGTGCCGGAACAGGGTGCCGATTGACTTTTGGTGGCTACGGAGGCTTCTGGCGGTGGAACTCCTGATCTATCTTTCGTTCTGGAAGTTTTAGGTCACGCAGGTATATATGGGTGCAGGAGGTACGTCAGGGGAGCCACGAGGGTCCCACGAGACAGGGGGCGCGCGGCGCGCCCTAGGGGGGCGCGCCCCCACCCTCGTGAGCACCTTGTTCCTTCCTTGACGTGGGGTCCAAGTCCATCAGGTGTGTTTCCTTCCAAAAATAACTTCTCCAGTTGATTTCGTTCCATTTCGACTCTGTCTGATATTCCTTTTCTTCAAAACACTGAAATAGGCATAAAACAACAAATCTGAGCTGGGCCTTCGGTTAATAGGTTAGTCCCAAAAGTAATATAAAAGTGGATAATAAGGCCCAATATTGCCTAAAACAGTAGATAATATAGCATGGAGCAATCAAAAATTATAGATACGTTGGAGACATATCAGCCGGCGGTTGGCCTCCTCTTGGCTATAAATGGGAAGGGGGGCAGAGCCCCCATCACCCATCTCTTCCTTCGCTTCTCCTGCTTCTTCTCCCTTGCTTCACTACTAGCAGCGACACCTATGGCGCCGGTGAAGAGGTTCTAGACCGCAGAAAAGGGGAAGGCCCGCTAGGAGGGGCCTGGCTCGCCGCCACCCAAGAAGGGGCGTGGTCGCCCATGTAAACACGTCGCGACCCCCACCATGGCCCCTCGCGGCTGCGGCGACGCCTCCCCACGCGGTGGGAGCCGCCTAGGTCGTGACAGTCCCGTCAATGAAGTGAGGCGCGCTATGGTTGCACGGCCTCCTCGGCCACCCTTACACTCAGTGGAGGTGATGCTGGAGTTCATCATGTGGTCGGAGAACCCGGCTGGGACCTGGCTTCAGCTCCTGTGATTCTTTGCCGGCAAACTACCGGCTGCAGGTCCGGGCTGTAACACCCCGGATATGATTTTCCCAATATGTACTCCAACTCTTGCCGTTTCTGGTGTTAAATTATTTTATTTTCTCGGGTTCAGGTTTTTGTCTCCGTGTGTTGTTGTCATTGTCATGCATCTCTTATCATGTCATCATGTGCATTGCATTTGCATACATGTTCATCTCATGCATTCGAGCATTTTCCCCGTTGTCTGTTTTGCATTCCGGCGCTTCGTTCTCCTCCGGTGGTCAATTCTATCTTTCTTTCGTGTGTGGGGATTAAACATTTCCGGATTGGACCGAGACTTGCCAAGCAGCCTTGGTTTACTACCGGTAGACCGCCTGTCAAGTTTCGTACCATTTGGACTTCGTTTGATGATCCAACGGTTAACCGAGGGACCGAAAAGGCCTCGTGTGTGTTGCAGCCCAACACCCCTCCAAGTTGGCCCAAAACCCACCAAAACCCTCTCCATGATCTAGAGCGTTCGATCACGATCGCGTGGCCGAAAACCGCACCTCATTTGAACACTCCTAGCTCCCTCTACCTCTATATAAAGACCACCCTCCGAAATTCACGGTTCCATTCTCCCCCTAACCCTAGATCCATCCACCGCCGCTGCTGGACACGTCCGACCCCACCGGACAAAACCGTCGCCGCCAACCGGGGCGCGCCACATGGCAGTGGGCGCCCCACTTCACCGCCGCCACTGACACGGGCCCGAAGGCCCAGCGCCGGCCCTCCTCGTCGCACGACCGGCCCGACCGGCCTCCCGCACGCGCCGCCTCGTCTTCCCGACTCCGCCGCCCAAGTCCGCCGACCGCCGCCCTGCTTCACCTCGTCGCCGGCCGCCGCGCCTCCTCGCCTCACCGCCCGACGCCGCCTGCCGCCGCCTCCCCGAGGCCTCGCCGCCGACGACGCGCCTCCTCCATGCCGGCCAAGGCCCCGGCGAGCAGCGCCCCGCTCCGGCCACGCTCACCCCGGCCTTCTTCCCCGGCGAACTCCGGTGAGCTTCAAGTCCCTCTCCGGCGAACCTCATAACCCGTGCGGCCAGATCTGGATCCAGATCGAAAACTCGGTTGAATTTTGCCTCAAACCCTAGATATTTTGCCTCTGTTCATCGTGCCGTAACTCCTCATCCGTAGCTCCGTTTTGGGCATATAGCATATCAAAATGTTCGCCTCAGAGAGAACATCATTTCATCTCATTGCATCATTTTCATTTGAGTTCATCTTGATGCCCGAAATTCTTTTAGAAGAATGCTATTTGAGATAATTGTCAGATCTGCTGCTCCAAATAGATATTTGTCATTTTTGCCATGATTATTGTGTGCATGTTATGCCCTGGAGTTCTACATGAGTTTTGTTATAGGTTTTGCCATCTATCCAGAGGTGCAACCCATGTATTTTTGTGATGTGTGTGGTGACTAGCACAAGCTTGCAAAGTGGAGCATTCGTTAATGCTGATTTCAGGGACAGCATTTCCACTAAGTCCTTGGTCTGTTTATCTCATTATGCCATATGTTCAAGTTGTTTCCTAGTGATCCGTGCCTCTTTTGAGGATGATCAGTAAGGATGTTTTGTTAATCTTGTAGTGCTATATCCATCCATGTCTTTGTTTGCAATTATGGAGAACCCTAGCTTGAGTCAATCGAGCTCTACTTTTGTCATTTCGTGAATCTGGGCAGATTGTCTACTTGTTAGCGATTTTGCCGGGGATGTTGTAGTAGATTCGTGCATGCTATGTTATTGTTCTTGACATGTCTAGCTTATATTTTGTGTATTCTTGATGGTTGTATGCTTAGATTGTCATGAATTGCTCTATAGTGAGTGCATCGAGCTTGTAAACATGCCTAATTGATATCTGTTTCAGCATGCTCCAGTTTTCACTAAGTCTGAGAACTGATTATGTTTTTGCCATGTTCACATGCTTGCAAATGTATTTTCTGATCCCTTTTGGCTCAAGGTCACTAAGGGACTTTTGTTAAGATCTTTGAGTAGCTCCATGCCATGCTTTACTTTGCCATGTTCAGGTCATGTAGCATATAGTTTTCATGCTCCAAAGTGTGCTACCTGATCTGAAATTCCAGACAAGTGTTAATTTCACTAAGTCTGAAATCTGTTTACCAAATGCATTTTTGCCATGTTTGTTTGAACCTGTTAAAGGATGAATTGGCCGTAGCTCAGTGCTAGTCTTTTGTTAAGCATCACGAATGGATCCCTGCCATGTATTCTGATGCCATGTTTGGGTGCTATAGCATGTTCATATTGTTGCATTTAGATGGCTACTTGCTGTAAATCGCGGAACGTGGTCATATTTGAATTGCTTGCCATTTCCAAACCATAACTCCGATTCTGGCATTCTTTATATCGTTTTCAAGCGATTTCATCTCATCTTTCCATTGGCATACTTTTATTTCCAAGTCGAAGCCAGGTTAATTCTTTCCTAGTCAAATCTTGCATATGCATCACATATTGCATCCCGCATAGGATACCATCTTCGCATCATGTTGTTTGAGTGTGCACGTGGTTGATTGTGCTCCGTTTGCTTGTTTGCCTTGTTTGGGTAGAGCCGGGAGACGAGTTCGCTAACGACGAGCCTGTTGAGTTTGCTTTCGAGGATCCAGTCAACTCTGACAACTTTGCAGGCAAGATGATCATACCCTCGAAATCACTACTATCTTTACTTTGCTAGATGCTCGCTCTTTTGCTATGCCTATGCTACGATGCCTACCACTTGCTTATCATGCCTCCCAAATTGCCATGTCAAACCTCTAACCCACCATGTCCTAGCAAACCGTTGATTGGCTATGTTACCGCTTTGCTCAGCCCCTCTTATAGCGTTGTTAGTTGCAGGTGAAGATTTGGAGACCGTTCCTTGTTGGAACATTATTTACTTGTTGGGATATCATTATATTATCTTGTTATCTTAATGCATCTATATACTTGGTAAAGGGTGGAAGGCTCGGCCTCTCGTCTAGTGTTTTGTTCCACTCTTGCCGCCCTAGTTTCTGTCATATCGGTGTTATGTTCCCGGATTTTGCGTTCCTTACGCGGTTGGGTTATAATGGGAACCCCTTGATAGTTCGCCTTGATTAAAGCTTTTCCAGCAATGCCCAACCTTGGTTTTACCATTTGCCACCTAGCCTCTTTTTCCCTTGGGTTTCCGGAGCCCGATGGTCATCTTTTTATACCCCCCCCCCCCCGGGCCAGTGCTCCTCTGAGTGTTGGTCCGAACCAGGCAGCCTGCGGGGCCACCTCGGGGAAACTTGAGGGCTGGTTTTACTCGTAGCCTGACCTATCTGAGTGTTCCCTGAGAACGAGATATGTGCAGCTCCTACCGGGATTTGTTGGCACATTCGGGCGGTGTTGCTGGATTTGTTTTAACTTGTCGAAGTGTATTGAAGAACCGGGATACCGAGTCTGATCGGAATGTCTCGGGAGGAGGTCTATTCCTTCGTTGACCGTGAGAGCTTGCCATGGTCTAAGTTGGGACTCCCCTGCAGGGATTTGAACTTTCAAAAGCCGTGCCCGCGGTTATGGGCAAATGGGAATTTGTTAATGTCCGGTTGTAGACAACTTGAACCTTAACTTAATTAAAATGAATCAACAGTGTGAGTTACCGTGATGGTCTCTTCTCGGCGGAGTCCGGGAAGTGAACACGGTGTTGGAGTAATGCTTGCCGCAGGATGTTCTCGAGTTATTCGTTCGCGCTTTGCCTCCTCTTCTTGCTTCTTTTGCGAACAGGTTAGCCACCATATATGCTAGTCGCTTGCTGCAGCTCCACATAATTTCCTTGCCTTACCTATTTAGCTTAAATAGTCTTGATTGCGAGGGTGCGAGATTGCTGAGTCCCTGTGGCTCACAGATTACTTCCAAACCAGATGCAGGGCCTGATGACTCCGTTCCAGATGACGCGCTTGAGCTCAAGTGGGAGTTCGACGAGGACTCACGTCGTTACTACGTGTCTTTCCCTGATGATCAGTAGTGGTGCCCAGTTGGGGTGATCGGGACCGTGTCGCATGTTGGGTTATCTTTTATTTTGGCACCGTAGTCGGGCCATGAGTGTTTGATTGATGTAATGCTATTTATGTACTTTGATTGACGTGGCGAGTGTAAGCCAACTATGTATCTCCCCTTTTATTATTTATATTACATGGGATGTTGTGATGATTGCCTAACTTGCGACATTGCTTTCAATGCGGTTATGCCTCTAAGTCGTGCCTCGACACGTGGGAGATATAGCCGCATCGAGGGCGTTACAAGTTGGTAATCAGAGCCTTCCCCGACCTTAGGAGCCCCATTGCTTGATCATTTTTAGCGGCCGAGTTGTGTCTAGAAAAAAATGTTTTGATTCATTTAGGAATTATATATCGGAGAGTTTAGGAATTCTTTTTACTCCCCAGTCTCCTCATCGCTCTGGTAAGGCATCCTGACATAGAGTTTTGACTCTTCTCTTCTCAAATTTCACTAATTTTTTTTAGGATCACGCGGGTATCTTGGAATCGTTCCGATGGTTTTGTGACGAGAACATTGTTCTTGGTGCCTCCTGTCTTTAGGGGTTGTGTCAGTGTCCCGGGGAGTTGAGCTCCGAGGTGTTGTCGTCACAATTTTATCATTGCAGTTCTGGAATACCTGAGTTTAGTACGCCGACATCGAAAATCTCTTTTATGCAGTTCGTTGGTGAGATAACCTCGACACCACCCAGTACTGGGGCGGGAGTTTGGGAGTATCGCCATAACTTGTATAACGGATGCTTTTAGAAGGTTGAGGTAGATGGTTTCCGAAGTTTTTCTTGGTTATGTGTTGAAGGATGGATACAGCTGGATGTAGGATTTGCTAGATTTGGGTGAGATATTATGCTTCCCCTGTATCCCCAACACCTGATTGCATAACCGGAAAGGTTCGGGAGTTTCATAGGTGGGAATTCAAGTAGCTCTAGTTCTTCTTCCACGGATATTTGGTTTGAGATTGGGATTTCTTACCGAGTATTCGTTCTTGATCCGTACCTTGTTGATTTATTCCTCTACCTAAATTCTAAGTGGCTTCTCAATTTATGGATATGTGACCATTTCAAGTGGAATGCATTCGTTCTTATGTTCGGATGTGAAGACTATATGTTGCAATTTCATCCCATTTGATTCAGCTTCATTTTATCTGTCAATGTGCTAACGGTTGTCACCCTCTTCAGGATGGCTCTCGCTAAGAGCACCAGTCAGAATGAGAATCAGGATCCGCCACCACCTCCACCTCCTCCGGAGGCATGGCAAGCTGTGATGGCCGCAACCAATGCAAACACACAGTTGATCATGCAAATTCTTCGAGAGCGCAATCAAGCGAACCAAGGCAACCAAGGCAACAATCAGAATCACTTTGCTACACTCAACCAGTTCCTTGCTAACGGGCCAAAGACTTTCAGCAATTGCGTTGAGGCAACTGATGCTGATGATTGGCTCGTGGATCTGTACAAGCATTTTGAGTGCAGTAACGTCAAGCCTGAGGACTTTGTCAGGTTCGCTTCCTTCCAACTCAAAGACCAAGCTGCAGAATGGTTCCAGCAGTACAAGGATTTCCAGAGGAGGCCGTGTGATTACCTGGGATGAATTCTGTCAAGACTTCAAAGCTCATCATATTCCTGAGAGCTTGGTTGAGAGCAAGCGTGAGGAATTCCGCAACCTGAAGCAAGGCTCTTTGTCTGTCTATGACTACAACAAGTTGTTTCAGAAACTCGCCCGCTTTGCTAAGCAGGACGTCCCCGACGAGAAGAGCATGATATACCAGTTCAAGGGTGGTCTCAGAGAAGAAATTCAGCTAGCTCTTGTTCTCTTCGAGCCCTTGAGATACGATGAGTTCTAAAACATGGCATTAAAGCAAGAGGCCGCTCAACTGAGGTGTGATTCTTCCAAGAAGCGAGTCAGAGATGCTACTCCTTCTTCCTCTACTCAAGTGGCCAAGCAGCAGTAGTTTTGGCTTCCTCCTCCTCCATTCCGTCAGCCGTACCAGCAGAAGAGCAAATGTGGTAGTGGATCTTCCCACCCACCCAACCCTGGCTTTCAGAACAAGACTTCGTCTCAAGCTCCAAGATCGAGTGCTCCGTATCACCGTCCGCTTTCAGAGGTCACGTGCAACAAGTGCCAACAGAAGGGTCACTATGCCAACAAATGCTTCAATCAGAGGCGTCTCCCTCCTCCTCCTCCTGTGAGATCGGCAAGTACAGCTGTGGTCAAGCATAACCCCAAGCACGCCAAGGTCAACTTGATGAATGCAGCTCAGGCAAAGGACTCGTCAGATGTCATCATGGGTAACCTTCCTGTTAACGATATTCCTGCAAGAGTTCTTTTTGACACTGGTGCATCGCATTGTTTCATGTCAAAGCCATTTTTTACCAAGCATGAATTCGTTTCTTCTCATTTCGGTAAACAAATGGATATTGTTTCTCCTGGCAAACGTTTGAGTGCAAGTCTGGAGGTGCCAGATGTTACTATCACCTTGGGCGACTACAAGTTCCTTTCTTCCCCAATGGTTCTTGGTGACTCGGACATTGATCTTATTCTTGGAATGGATTGGCTTTCTAAGCACAAGGCTCAGCTTGATTGTGCAGCCAGGCAGATTCAATTGACTCATTCGTCTGAGGATGTAATTGTCTTTGCCGCTCGTGATGATACCTTCCGTCTATTTTCTCTCAATGAGAAGGGTGAACTGGATGCTATCTCGCAAATTCCAGTCGTTTGCAAATATAAAGACGTCTTTCCAGAAGAGCTTCCAGGAATGCCTCCGCACCGGCCAGTTGAATTCATCATCGATCTTGAGCCGGGTACGGAACCATTGTGCAAGCGTCCTTACAAGCTCGGACCTGAAGAGTTGAAGGAGCTGAAGAAGCAACTCGATGTTCAAGAGAGAATGGGTCTCATCCGGTCTAGTTCTTCTCCATGGGGTTGTGGTGTTCTTTTTGTGAAGAAGAAGGATGGAACGGACCAACTTTGTGTTGATTACCATCCATTGAACAAGAAGACCATCAAGAACAAATACCCACTTCCCAACATCAACGAGCTGTTCGAACAACTCAAAGGTTCCCAAGTATTCTCCAAGCTTGATCTCCGTATGGGTTATCACCAGATTCGAATCCGTGAGCAAGATATTCCCAAGACGGCTTTCAGGACAAGCTTTGGTTCATATGAATACACTGTCAGGTTTTTTGGCCTCGTCAACGCTCCTCCGACTTTCTCTCGCATGATGAACTTCATCTTCAACGCCTACACCAATGACTTCGTTTTGGTCTATCTCGACGACATTCTGGTCTTTTCGAAGAACAAGGAAGATCATGCCAAGCACTTGCGTTTGGTACTCGATAAGCTCAGGGAACACAAGTTCTACGCCAAGTTCTCCAAGTGCGAGTTTTGGCTCGATGAGGTTCTTTATCTTGGTCATATCATCTCTGCCAAGGGCATTGCGGTGAATCCTGAGAAGGTGTCTGCAATTGTGAATTGGGAACCACCTCAGAACGTGAAGCAACTCCGTAGCTTCCTCGGTCTCGCAAGCTACTATCGAAGATTCATTGAAAACTTTTCTAAGATCGCGAAGCCTCTCTCAAATCTTCTCCAGAAGCACGTCAAGTACATTTGGTCTCCGGAGTGTGACATTGCTTTCAACACTTTGAAAGAGAAATTGGCCACTGCTCCAGTTCTGACTCCTCCTGATGAATCCAAGCCGTACGAGGTCTTTTGCGATGCCTCTCTCCAAGGTCTCGGCGCAGTGTTGATGCAAGAGAAGAAAGTTGTGGCTTATACCTCTCGCCAGTTGAAGCCCAACGAGAAGAACTACCCCACTCATGATCTTGAGTTGGCGGCAGTTGTGCATGCTCTTTTGACTTGGAGACATCTCTTATTGGGAAGAAAAGTGGACATCTTCACTGACCACAAGAGTCTCAAGTACATCTTCACTCAGCCTAATCTCAACCTCAGGCAGACTCGATGGTCGAAATGATTCAAGAGTATAATCCGAGTATCGAGTATACTCCAGGCAAGGCCAATGTGATTGCTGACGCATTGAGCAGGAAGGCTTATTGCAACAGCCTGGTTCTCAAGCCTTATCAACCCGAGCTTTGTGAAGCTTTCCGCAAACTTAATCTGCAAGTTGTTCCTCAAGGTTTCCTCGCCAACCTTCAAGTCTCTCCTACCTTGGAAGACCAGATTCGCCAAGCTCAACTTCTTGATGCTATGGTGAAAAAGGTGAAGATTGGGATTGCCAAGAGTCAACCCAAGTACAAGTGCTACCGCCTTGATGACAAGGATACTCTCTTCTTCGAGGATCGTATTGTTGTGCCCAAAGGTGACCTCCGTAAACTGATCATGAACGAGGCTCACAATTCTCTCCTCTCCATCCACCCTGGGAGCACGAAGATGTATCAGGACCTCAAGCAGGCTTATTGGTGGACTCGAATGAAGCGCGAGATTTCTCAATTCGTGAATGAATGTGATGTCTGCAAAAGAGTGAAGGCAGAACACCAAAGGCCAGCTGGTCTCCTCCAACCTCTTGCCATTCCAGAATGGAAGTTTGGCCACATTGAGATGGACTTCATGACTGGGTTTCCAAAGTACAAGCGTGGCAATGATGCTATATTCGTTGTCATCGACAAACTCACTAAAGTGGCACACTTTCTGCCTATCAAAGAGTCTATCACTGCAGCTCAATTGGCGGAACTCTATACCTCTCAAATTGTCTCTCTGCACGGTATTCCACAAGTGATCTCTTCAGACCATGGCAGCATCTTTACCTCGAAGTTTTGGGATTCTTTTCAGAAGGCCATGGGCACCAACATCCGCTTCAGTACAGCTTTCCATCCTCAAACTAGCGGTCAAGTCGAGCGTGTCAACCAGATTCTTGAAGATATGCTCAGGGCTTGTGTGATCTCCTTCGGCATGAAGTGGGAGGATTGTCTTCCATATGCTGAATTCTCCTACAACAACAGTTTTCAAGCAAGTTCGGGCAAGGCCCCATTTGAAATTCTGTATGGCAGGAAGTGTCGTACCCCTCTCAACTGGTCCGAAACCGGTGAACGTCGGCTTTTGGGAAATGACTTAATCACAGAGGCAGAGGAAATGTGCAAAGTCATTCGAGATAACCTCAAAGCAGCCCAATCCCGCCAGAAGAGCTACTATGATAGTAAGCACCATGATTTGGCTTTCGAGATCAGAGATCATGTTTACCTCCGCGTCTCTCCAATGAAAGGTACTCGTCGCTTCGGTATCAAAGGGAAGCTTGCCCCTAGATACGTGGGACCTTTCAAGATCGTCAGCAAGAGAGGCGATCTCGCCTATCAACTCGAGCTTCCTTCAAACTTTGCAAATGTTCATGACGTGTTCCATGTCTCTCAGCTCTGAAAGTGCTTCAAGACTCCTGACCGCACCGTCAACTTTGAGGACATTGAGCTCCAAGAAGATCTCTCTTATCATGAGCACCCCGTTGCTATTCTTGAAGAGACTGAACGCAAGACTCGCAACAAGTCAATCAAATTCCTCAAAGTCAAGTGGTCACACCATTCCGACCATGAAGCTACCTGGGAACGCGATGATCACCTCCGTTCTGAATACCCGGCGTTCTTTCAGTCCTAGATCTCGGGACAAGATCCTTTCGTAGTGGTGGAGTGTTGTAACACCCCGGATATGATTTTCCCAACATGTACTCCAACTCTTGCCGTTTCCGGTGTTAAGTTATTTTATTTTCTCGGGTTTGGGTTTTTCTCTCCATGTGTTGTTGTCGTTGTCATGCATCTCTTATCATGTCATCATGTGCATTGCATTTGCATACGTGTTCATCTCATGCATTCGACCATTTTCCCCGTTGTCCGTTTTGCATTCCGGCGCTTCGTTCTCCTCCGGTGGTCAATTCTACCTTTCTTTCGTGTGTGGGGATTAAACATTTCCGGATTGGACCAAGACTTGCCAAGCGTCCTTGGTTTACTACCGGTAGACTGCCTGTCAAGTTTCGTACCATTTGGACTTCATTTGATGCTCCAACGGTTAACCGAGGGACCGAAAAGGCCTTGTGTGTGTTGCAGCCCAACACCCCTCCAAGTTGGCCCAAAACCCACCAAAACCCTCTCCATGATCTAGAGCGTTCGATCACGATCGCGTGGCCGAAAACCGCACCTCATTTGGACACTCCTAGCTCCCTCTACCTCTATATAAAGACCACCCTCCGAAATTCGCGGTTCCATTCTCCACCTAACCCTAGATCCATCCACCGCCGCCGCCGGACACGTCCGACCCCACCGGACAAAACCGCCGCCGCCAACCGGGGCGCACCACGTGGCAGCGGGCGCCCCACTTCACCGCCGCCACCGACGCGGGCCCGAAGGCCCAGCGCCGGCCCTCCCCGTCACCAGACCGGCCCGACCGGCCTCCCGCACGCGCCGCCACGTCTTCCCGACTCCGCCGCCCAAGTCCGCCGACCTCCGCCCTGCTTCACCTCGTCACCGGCCGCCGCGCCTCCTCGCCTCACCGCCCGACGCCGCCTGCCGCCGCCTCCCCGAGGCCTCGCCGCCGACGACGCGCCTCCTCCACGCCGGCCAAGGCCCCGGCGAGCAGCGCCCCGCTCCGGCCACCCTCGCCCCGGCCTTCTTCCCCGACGAACTCCGGCGAGCTTCAAGTCCCTCTCCGGCGAACCTCGTAACCCGTGCGGCCAGATCTGGATCCAGATCGAAAACTCGGTTGAATTTTGCCTCAAACCCTAGATATTTTGCCCCTGTTCATCGTGTCGTAAATCCTCATCCGTAGCTCCGTTTTGGGCATATAGCATATCAAAATGTTCGCCTCAGAGAGCACCATTTCATCTCATTGCATCATTTTCATTTGAGTTCATCTTGATGCCCGAAATTCTTTTAGAAGAATGCTATTTGAGATAATTGTCAGATCTGCTGCTCCAAATAGATATTTGTCATTTTTGCCATGATTATTGTGTGCATGTTATGCCCTGGAGTTCTACATGAGTTTTGTTATAGGTTTTGCCATCTATCCAGAGGTGCAACCCATGTATTTTTGTGATGTGTGTGGTGACTAGCACAAGCTTGCAAAGTGGAGCATTCGTTAATGCTGATTTCAGGGACTTAGCAATTATGGATGTTTTGTTAATCTTGTATTGCTCTATCCATCCATGTCTTTGTTTGCAATTATGGAGCACCCTAGCTTGAGTCAATCGAGCTCTACTTTTGTCATTTCGTGAATCTGGGCACATTGTCTACTTGTTAGCGATTTTGCCGGGGATGTTGTAGTTGATCCGTGCATGCTATGTTATTGTTCTTGCCATGTCTAGCTTGTATTTTGTGTATTCTTGATGGTTGTATGCTTAGATTGTCATGACTTACTCTATAGTGAGTGCATCGAGCTCATAAACAAGCCTAATTGATATCTGTTTCAGCATGCTCCAGTTTTCACTAAGTCTGAGAACTGATTATGTTTTTGCCATGTTCACATGCTTGCAAATGTATTTTCTGATCCCTTTTGGCTCAAGGTCACTAAGGGACTTTTGTTAAGATCTTTGAGTAGCTCCATGCCATTCTTTACTTTGCCATGTTCAGGTCATGTAGCATGTAGTTTTCATGCTCCAAAGTGTGCTACCTGATCTGAAATTCCAAACAAGTGTTAATTTCACTAAGTCTGAAATCTGTTTACCAAATGCATTTTTGCCATGTTTGTTTGAACCTGTTAATGGATGAATTGGCTGTAGCTCAGTGCTAGTCTTTTGTTAAGAATCACGAATGGATCCCTTCCATGTATTTTGATGCCATGTTTGGGTGTTGTAGCATGTTCATCTTGTTGCATTTAGATGGCTACTTGCTGTAAATCGCGGAACGTGGTCATATTTGAATTGCTTGCCATTTCCAAACCATAACTCCGATTCTGGCATTCTTTATATCGTTTTCAAGCGATTTCATCTCATCTTTCCATTGGCATACTTTTGTTTCCAAGTCGAAGCCAGGTTAATTCTTTCCTAGTCAAATCTTGCATATGCATCACATATTGCATCCCGCATAGCATACCATCTTCGCATCATGTTGTTTGAGTTTGCACGTGGTTGATTGTGCTCCGTTTGCTTGTTTGCCTTGTTTGGGTAGAGCCGGGAGACGAGTTCGCTAACGACGAGCCTGTTGAGTTTGCTTTCGAGGATCCAGTCAACTCTGACAACTTTGCAGGCAAGATGATCATACCCTCGAAATCACTACTATCTTTACTTTGCTAGATGCTCGCTCTTTTGCTATGCCTATGCTACGATGCCTACCACTTGCTTATCATGCCTCCCAAATTGCCATGTCAAACCTCTAACCCACCATGTCCTAGCAAACCGTTGATTGGCTATGTTACCGCTTTGCTCAGCCCCTCTTATAGCGTTGTTAGTTGCAGGTGAAGATTGGAGGCCGTTCCTTGTTGGAACATTATTTACTTGTTGGGATACCATTATATTGCCTTGTTATCTTAATGCATCTATATACTTGGTAAAGGGTGGAAGGCTCGGCCTCTCGCCTTGTGTTTTGTTCCACTCTTGCCGCCCTAGTTTCCGTCATATCGGTGTTATGTTCCCGGATTTTGCGTTCCTTACGCAGTTGGGTTATAATGGGAACCCCTTGATAAATTCGCCTTGATTAAAGCTTTTCCAGCAATGCCCAACCTTAGTTTTACCATTTTCCACCTAGCCCCTTTTCCCCTTGGGTTTCCGGAGCCCGAGGGTCATCTTTTTTAACCCCCCCCCCCCCCCCCACCCCCCCCCCCCCGGGCCAGTGCTCCTCTGAGTGTTGGTCCGAACCAGGCAGCCTGCGGGGCCACCTCGGGGAAACTCGAGGGCTGGTTTTACTCGTAGCTTGACCTATCTGAGTGTGCCCTGAGAACGAGATATGTGCAGCTCCTATCGGGATTTGTCGGCACATTCGGGCGGTGTTGCTGGATTTGTTTTCACTTACCGAAGTGTCTTGAAGAACCGGGATACCGAGTCTAATCGGAATGTCTCGGGAGGAGGTCTATTCCTTCATTGACCATGAGAGCTTGTCATGGGCTAAGTTGGGACTCCCCTGCAGGGATTTGAACTTACGAAAGTCGTGCCCGCGGTTATGGGAAGATGGGAATTTGTTAATGTCCGGTTGTAGACAACTTGAACCTTAACTTAATTAAAATGAATCAATAGTGTGAGTTACCGTGATGGTCTCTTCTCGGTGGAGTCCGGGAAGTGAACACGGTGTTGGAGTAATGCTTGCCGCAGGATGTTCTCGAGTTATTCCTTCGCGCTTCGCCTCCTCTTCTCGCTCTCTTTTGCGAACAGGTTAGCCACCATATATGCTAGTCGCTTGCTGCAGCTCCACATAATTTCCTTGCCTTACCTATTTAGCTTAAATAGTCTTGATCGCGAGGGTGCGAGATTGCTGAGTCCTTGTGGCTCACAGATTACTTCCAAACCAGATGCAGGGCCTGATGACTCCGTTCCAAATGACGCGCTCGAGCTCAAGTGGGAGTTCGACGAGGACTCACGCCGTTACTACGTGTCTTTCCCTAATGATCAGTAGTGGTGCCCAGTTGGGGTGATCGGGACCATGTCGCATGTTGGGTTATCTTTTATTTTGGCGCCGTAGTCGGGCCATGAGTGTTTGATTGATGTAATGCTATTTATGTACCTTGATTGATGTGGCGAGTGTAAGCCAACTATGTATCTCCCCTTTTATTATCTATATTACATGGGATGTTGTGATGATTGCCTAACTTGCGACATTGCTTTCAATGCGGTTATGCCTCTAAATCGTGCCTCGACATGTGGGAGATATAGCCGCATCGAGGGCGTTACACAGGCGGTCTCTGGCTGGAGGCGGACGGCTGCTGCAGCAAAGCTTCGTTGGTCGCAGTGGAAGTCTCCGTCGCAGGCAACGCAGCCCTGGCCCGCGGCTGGCAGACGTTTGCCCGTGCGCGTGGCCTGGGAAGGTGGTGTACCCTTCACTTCAAGTACAACGGCGACGCGACCCTCTATGTGCGGGTATTTGGGGAAGGTGGTCGCCGCGTCAGGTGCTGCCCCGAGGACAACGACAGCGACGAGGTGCTCGGCCTTGGCGACGGTCATGACGAGGATGAAGGTGGCCTCGTCCTCGGTGCTGGCCGTGGCTCATCCAGCTACGGCGGCTCCTCCTCCGGCAACAACTCCAGCAACGGTGGCTATGACCAGCCGCCGCGCCCGCTTCGAAGGCGGTAGCGGATCGTCTCGTCGCCGCGCCCCAGTGAAGCGCGAGGAGGGGTCTGGTTGAGTCTGGGGGGCGCCGAGGTCCTACCCTCACGAACTCCCGCAGGGGTGCGCGCCGCTTTTGTTTTGTTCTTTCCTTCCTGCATTTAAAAAGAAACAAGTATGGGGCCCTGCACGGGCGTGCAATGAACCATGATTTCCAAGTCACTATGTTATGTTTATCATTCCTGTGTCGTGTTGCAGTATAAACGTTTTATGTAGGCGTGTAGAGATAACTTAGCTTGATGTGTATGAAGTAGTTTCCACCTCGTGAGGCGCGCCTCTCCCAGTACTTGGTGAGATCTCCTTCTCGTTGGCTTGGGAGATGTCGAGGAACTACAAAAAATTGTTAAGAACCTCTTGTTCTTCTAAGCCCAGGTCGTAGGCGCGGCTGGCCATGACCCAGAGATCCGCATCGTGGTACCCAAGGGGCACAGATTAAGGGAGCTCGAGCGAGGGTGCCTCGTGAAGAACAGGAGAAGCGCTCATCACGAGTGCACCCGTCCAGCCCCCTCGCAAGGCAGGTGAGGGAGAGTACGGGCCAAAATAAAGAACCGAGGGAAGAACATAGGAAAAGGTGATCGAACCAAGGTGACAAGAAAAAACAGAATGCGAACTTCCATTAAGAAAAGGGGCAAGCCAACTACGGAAAGCAAATGAAAAGCCGCATCCGGCACCTAGTCTAGTCTTCTCACCAGCGTGGAGCTAAGTGCTGCCACTAGGACGTGGGAGGGAGCCCTCGAGGCCTGAGGGCGGCACTCCTGAGACTCTGGGGCGTGTACAGCCCCACTCCTTATTACATGAGAGTGTCACGAGCGGAGACCTTCACAGGCACGAGGCCTTGCTTCACAGGCGCAGAGCCTTGCTTCATGGGTAGAACTTCCGGAGGTGCTGGATGTTCCAGGCGTTCGGGATGGGTATCCCGTCCTGCGTCTCCAGGCCTGGAGGCACTGGCGATCCTAAATGGGCCCTCCCACATGGGCGAGATCTTGTGCAGCCCTTCCTTGGAGAGCACCCACCTCAGGACGATATCACCCACCTCGAGCGTCCTGGAGCAGACGCTGCGACAGTGGTACCGTCGCAACACCTGCTAGTACCTTGCCGCTCGGAGCGAGGCTTCATGGCGGCGTTCCTACCCCAACACAAGGTCCATTCCCCGCATGGCGTCCTGTTGCGTCTTATCAAATGCCAGGACCCGCACGGAGCGATGCTTGACCTCATGAGGGAGAACCGCTTCTGCTCCGTAGACGAGGAAGAACGGGGTCTCGCCTGTTGTCTTGGTGGCGGTGGTGCGGATGGACCACAGCACAAAATGGAGCTCATCGTGCCAGCCCTTGCCACAGGCCTCAAGCTTCTTCTTGAAGGTCCTGGTCTTGAGGCCTCTGAGGACCTCCGCGTTGGAGTGTTCGGCTTGACCATTGCTCCTGGGGTGTGCCACCGAAGCGTAGCAGATCTATGTTCCAAGGTTAGCACAATATGTCTTGAAGAGATTGCTAGTGAACTGTGAGTCGTTGTCGGTGATGATTTGATTAGGGACCCCGAACCAGCTCACGAGACCCTTGATGAACTTGACCGCAGATCCGGCCGGGATGGTGCGGACAGCTTCTACCTCCGCCCATTTGGTGAACTTTTTGATGGCGACGTAGAGGTAGCGATAACCCCCAGGCGCTAGAGGGAACGAGCCTGAGATATCCAGCCCCCAGACTGCGAACGGCCGCGAGAGCAGGATGGTCTGGAGGCCTCGAGCTGGCTGATGGATTTGCTTGGCGTGGAATTGGCAGGCCTCGCGGGACTTCACCAGCTCAGTTGCGTCGTTGAGCGTCGTAGGCCAGTAGAACCCGTTGTGGAATGCCTTGCCGACGAGGGTTCATGACGACGAGTGGTGCCCGCAGTCTCCGCCGTGTATGTCAGTTAGCAACTCCTTCCCCTGTTCCCTGGAGATGCATCGCAAGGAAACATCATTTGGCCGCTTCCTGTATAACTCACCGTCCTAGATGCAGTATGTCGTAGCGTGTCGGGCCGCAGGCTGGGGCTCCCGAGGCAGGTGGTCGAGGGAGCTCCTCCCGAGGCGGCGCTGGCCCCGAAAGCGGAGGTGCTGCCGACGGATTGAAGAGCCGCTCCTCAAAGACGCCAGGCTCTTGGGGTTGTCGCTTGGACGCCCTTTTGGCGATGTCGTCTGCCTCCATGTTGGTGCCACGGGGCACGTGCTGCAACTCTAGACCCAGGAAATGCTTTTCCATTTTGCGTACCTCCGCGAGGTATGCCTCCATGTGCTCGTCCTTCGGCTCGTATACCTTGTTGGAGAAGTTGACGAGGAGCTGCGAGTTGCTCCTGATGGTGAGGCGCTTCACCCCTAGGGCCACCGTAGCCTTGAGGCCAGCGATGAGGCCTTCGTACTCCGTGATGTTGTTGGAGACCTTCTCGCCTTGCTAGGAGCAGAGTTGCACGGCGTAGTAGAGCTTGTCCTGAGTGGGCGAGATGAGCACTGCTCTAGCCCCCGCGCCCTGGCGTGCGAACATGCCATCAAAATACATGACCCAGCCATGTGGTGCTTCACTTCCTGGAAGGAGGGATCGGTCCTCGCCTGCTTCAAGCCCCGGGGCGTCAGTCCATTCTGCCACGAAGTCGGCGAGCGCGGCCCCCTTGAACCTAGTTGTGCTGAACTCCAGCTGGAATGCTTGCATCTCGATGTTCCATTTGGCGACTCTTCCAGCAGCGTTGGGCCTCCTGAGTAGCTTCTCCAGCGGGTAGGCCGAGACGACCTTGATTGGGTGACCTAGTGCCACAGTTTACGCGAGGCCACCAGAAGCGCGAGCAAGAGCTTCTGAGGCATGGGGTACCGTGCCCTTGCATCCCGCAGTACTGTGCTGACGAAATACACTGGGTGCTCGACGAGGGCGGGAACATCAACGGAGCTTGTGCCTGCCGGCAGTTGGGGCATCTCCTGAGATGACGGGACCCTGATACGTGTCCAACGTATCTATAATTTTTGATTGCTCCATGCTATATTATCTACTGTTTTGGACATTATTGGGATTTATTATCCACTTTTATATTATTTTTAGGACTAGCCTATTAACCAGAGGCCCAGCCTAGAATTGCTGTTTTTTGCCTATTCAGGGTTTCGAAGAAAAGGAATATCAAACGGAGTCCAAACGGAATGAAACCTTCGGGAACGTGATTTTCTCACCGAACATGATCCAGGGGACTTGGACCCTACGTCAAGAAACAAAGAAGGAGGCCACGAGGTAGGGGTGCGCCTACCCCCCCCCCCCAGGCGCGCCCTCCACCCTCGTGGGCCCCCTGTTGCTCCACCGACGTACTCCTTCCTCCTATATATACCTATGTACCCCCAAACGATCAGATACGGAGCCAAAACCCTAATTCCACCACCGCAACTTTCTGTATCCATGAGATCCCATCTTGGGGCCTGTTCCGGAGCTCCGCCGGAGGAGGCATCGATCACGGAGGGCTTGTACATCAACACCATAGCCCCTCCGATGAAGTGTGAGTAGTTCACCTCAGACCTACGAGTCCATAGTTAGTAGCTAGATGGCTTCTTCTCTCTTTTTGGATCTCAATACAATGTTCTCCCCCTCTCTTGTGGAGATCTATTCGATGTAATCTTCTTTTTGCGGTGTGTTTGTTGAGATCGATGAATTGTGGGTTTATGATCAAGTCTATCTATGAACGATATTTGAATCTTCTCTGAATTCTTTTATGTATGATTGGTTATCTTTGCAAGTCTCTTCGAATTATCAGTTTGGTTTGGCCTACTAGATTGATCTTTCTTGCAATGGGAGAAGTGCTTAGCTTTGGGTTCAATCTTGCGGTGTCCTTTCCCAGTGACAGTAGGGGCAGTAAGGCACATATTGTATTGTTTCCATCGAGGATAACAAGATTGGGTTTTCATCATATTGCATGAGTTTATCCCTCTACATCATGTCATCTTGCTTAAGGTGTTACTCTGTTTCCATGAACTTAATACTCTAGATGCATGCTGGATAGCGGTCGATGAGTGGAGTAATAGTAGTAGATGCAGGCAGGAGTCGGTCTACTTGTCTCGGACGCGATGCCTATATACATGATTATACCTAGATATTCTCATAACTATGCTCAATTCTGTCAATTGCTCAACAGTAATTCGTTCACCCACCGTAGAATACCTATGCTCTTGAGAGAAGCCACTAGTGAAACCTATGGCCCTTGGGTCTATCTTCATCATATTAATCTTCCAATACTTAGTTATTTCCTTTTTCTTTTACTTTGCTTTTATTTTACTTTGCATCTTTATCATAAAAATACCAAAAATATTATCTTATCATATCTATCAGATCTCACTCTCGTAAGTGGCCATGTAGGGATTGACAACCCCTTATCGCGTTGGTTGCGAGGTTTTATTTGTTTTCTGCAGCTACGAGGGACTCACGCATAGCCTCCTACTGGATTGATACCTTGGTTCTCAAAAACTAAGGGAAATACATACGCTACTTTGCTGCATCATCCCTTCCTCTTCGGGGAAAACCAACGCAGTGCTCAAGAGGTAGCAGACCCCAAGAGCCTGATCGCCTGCTGGGGCCTCTGCCGGCCCGCGAACGCCGCCTTGCTGGGCCTGGTCACTCGTTGGCATTGTTGCAGCCTTTGCGGTGCCCTTTGGGTCCTATATCGCCTTGGCTGGTGGTGCGGTGCGGCGTGGCGCAGCAGCCCCTTGGCCTGGCGCTCTTCTCAAACCGCCACTAGAGCTGCGCTAGCAGAGTAGGGAGTGGCGGCAAGGTAAAGCACCAGGGGCTCAAGAGGGTGAGGCGCCACCATCACTGAAGGGCTGGTCAGGTATCTCTTGAGGTCTTGAAACGCTTGGTCAGCTTCTGGGGTCCACTCGAACGGGCCCTTCTTCTTCATCAGCTTGAAGAATGCCAGGGCGCGCTCTCCCAGCTTGGAGATGAAGCGCCCCAGCAAGGTCACGCAGACTGCAAGCTTCTGCATCTCCTTGAGAGTTTGTGGTGGGCTCATGTCTTCTATCGCCTTGACCTTCTCCGGGTTAGCCTCGATCCCCCCGTGGGACACGAGGAAGCCCAGCAGCTTGCCAGAGGGGACACTGAACATGCACTTTTCTGGGTTGAGCCGCAGGTCTACCTGGCGCAGGCTTGCGAAGGTCTCCTCCAGGTCTTGAATCAAAGTCCTTGCCTCCCGAGATTTTACCATAATGTCGTCGACATAGGCCTCTGCATTCCTCCCGAGGTGCTGGCCAGGGTGATGTGCATCAGCCATTGGAAGGACATGCCTGCGTTGCGCATCCCGAACGGCATGCAAGTGTAGCATTACACCCCACACGGGGTCAGGAAGGCCGTCTTCTCCACATCCTACACTACCATCTTGATCTAGAGATAGCCTGAAAATGCGTCTAGGAAGCACAGCAGGTCGCATTCGGCAGTGGAGTCGACGATCTGGTCGATGCGCGGGAGTGGGAACGGGTCTTGGGGACAGGCCTTGTTAAGGTTGGTTAAGTCAACACACATGTGCTCCTTCCCGCCTTTCTTTGGTACGGCGACGGGGTTCGCCAGCCACTCGAGGTACCGAACCTCGCGAATGACACCCGCTGCCTCCAGCTTGCGGGTTTTCTGGACGATGAAGGACTGCTTCTCTGTGGATTGTCGCCGCGCCTTCTGCTTCACAGGGCGCACATTGGGGCACACCCTCAAGTGATGCTCGACCACCCCTCTTGGGACCCCTACTAGCTGCTTGGGTTCCCAGGCGAATACATCCTTGTTCGTGCGCAGGAACCTCACCAATGCCTCCTCTTGATTTGGGTCGAGGTTGGCACCTATGGTGAAGGTGGCTCCTGAGGACCCATCTTCCTCGACTGGCACCTGCTTGGTTTCGTCCCGGTCTTGAGTGAACAACTGCTTCTTCTTTGCTGGCGCGGCCTCCTTAACCCCTGGGGTGGCCTTGTTGGCCGGTCGCGCTACCGCGGCGGTTTTGAGGGCACACTTGAGTGCCGCTAGAGCCTCCTTGGTATCTCCAACTACGGTGAGGATGGGGATGCGGACGACGAAGACATCGACGGTATGGACGACGATGTAGGAGACGAACATGAACTAGCACCTATAGGGCACGGGAAAGCCACCTCGTCGTATGACATATACATGGTGGATACACCCAATGAAGGCAACGGCGACAAGATAGCGGAGGATGACCCCTCCAAGAAGCAATCCAAGCGCCGATGTCAGCGACGCCACTCTAAGTCATGCCAAAGCAAAAGTGGTGATACCGGCACAGGAGATAATAACAATCCGGATAGCGCCGAAGACAACGAAAACCCCCTCTAGCAAGAGTTAGATCAGGAGGATGAAGGAACCAGCTCTCCTGAGAGAGAGGCTGGCGGAGAGGAGGAGGATGACAATTACATGCCCCCCTCCGAAGACGAGGCAAGCCTCGGCGACGATGAATTCGCCGTACCAGAGGATCCCGTCGAACAAGAGCGCTTCAAGCGCAGGCTTATGGCCACGGCAAATAGCCTGAAGAAAAAGCAGCAGCAGCTTCAAGCTGATCAAGATCTGCTAGCTGACAAATGGACTGAACTCCTCGCAGCCGAGGAATATAAACTCGAGCGTCCCTCCAAGAGTTACCCAAGGCGCAGGTTACTACCCCGACTAGAGGAAGAAGCGTATGATACGGCTGATCGGCCACCTCGTGGCCGCGATAGAGAGGCATTCCTGCTGAAAGCTCAGCCTCCACCCCAATGCCATCCAAATAAAAAGGCATGGGGAGATACGCCAGACCTGCGAGACATATTGGAGGACAAAGAAAAGCACTCAAGATTGATCTACGGATCACAAGGGCGCACCACTCTATGAGATGGTAAACGTCACGCCGGATACAGTAAAAGCAAATCCGGCCGGGCCGAACACAGCGGGCAGGACCCATACAAGCTACGTCGCGATATAGCCCAATACAGAGGCGCCGCACACCCCTTATGCTTCACAGACGAAGTGATGGAACATCAATTCCCAGAAGGTTTCAAACCTGTAAACATTGAATCATACGACGGCACAACAAATCCCGCAGTATGGATTGAGGACTTCCTCCTCCACATCCACATGGCCCGCGGTGATGACTTACATGCCATCAAGTACCTCCCACTAAAACTCAAAGGACCAGCACGGCATTGGCTTAACAGCTTGCCAGTGGACTCCATTAGCTGTTGGGAAGATCTGGAAGCCGCATTCCTCGACAACTTTCAGGGCACTTATGTGCGACCACCCGACACCGATGACTTGAGCCACATAATTCAGCGGCCAGAAGAATCGGCCAGGCAATTCTGGACTCGGTTCCTTACAAAGAAAAACCAAATCATCGACTTTCCGGATGCGGAGGCCTTAGCGGCTTTCAAGCACAACATCCGAGACGAGTTGCTAGCCCGACACCTTGGTCAGGAAAAGCTGAAATCCATGGCAGCCCTCACGATGCTCATGACCCGCTTTTGTGCGGGAGAAGATAGCTGGTTGGCTCGCAGTAACAACATATCAAAGAACCATGGTACCTCAGATACCAAGGACGGCAACAGCAGGTCACATCACAACAAGCATAAGCGCCGCATTAACATCGAAAGTACTTAGGATACGACAGTCAATGCCGGATTCAAAGGCTCTAAACCCGGTCAGCGGAAAAAGCCATTCAAACAAAGTACGCCGGGTCCGTCCAGCTTGGACCGTATACTCGATCGCTCGTGTCAAATACACGGCACCCCAGACAAGCCAGCCAATCACACCAACATGGATTGTTGGGTGTTCAAGCAGGCCGGCAAGTTAATTGCCGAAAACAAGGACAAGGGGCCGCATAGCGATGACGAGGAAGAACCCCGACAGCCGCACACTGGAGGATAGAAGAGGTTTCCCCCGCAAGTGAGGACGGTGAACATGATATACGCAACCCACATCCCCAAGAGGGAGCGGAAGCGTGCGCTCAGGGACATATATGCGCTGGAGCCAGTCGCCCCAAAGTTCAACCCTTGGTCCTCCTGTCCGATCACCTTCGATCGCAGGGACCACCCCACTAGTATCCGTCACGGCGGATTCGCCGCACTAGTCCTAGACCCAATCATCGATGGATTTCACCTCACTCGAGTCCTCATGGACGGCGGCAGCAGCCTGAACCTGCTTTATCAGGACACAGTACGCAAAATGGGTATAGACCCCTCAAGGATCAAACCCACAAAGACGACCTTTAAAGGCATCATTCCAGGCGTAGAGGCCCATTGCAGAGGCTCAATTACACTGGAAGTGGTCTTCGGATCCCCGGATAACTTCCGAAGCGAAGAGTTAATCTTTGATATAGTCCCGTTCCGCAGTGGTTATCACGCACTGCTCAGACGAACCGCATTCGCTAGATTCAATGCGGTACCACATTATGCATACCTCAAGCTCAAGATGCCAGGACCTCGCGGAGTTATTACAGTCAATGGAAACACAGAGCGCTCTCTCCAAACAGAGGAGCACACCGTGGCCCTCGCAGCAGAAGCGCAAAGCAGCCTCTCAAGGCAATCTACCAGTTCGGCGTTTCAAAGCCCGGACACCTTCAAGCGCGCTCGGGGCAATCGGCAAATAGACCGCCTGGCGCGATCTGAGCTCGCGTAGCAATATGACGGCCACCCGAATCCCAGCCCAACGACGTTGTTCGTGCCGCGCATACATCATTACACATTAAAAATACCATGGGCACAGATGGGGAGGGGGAGGCACAACTACAGCACGTCCCAAAACGCGGCCTAAACCGCACCAGGGGCTTCCCGTTTGGTTTTTTTCTTTTTTCTTTCAGGACTTCAATCTCTGGAAACACTGTCCGGCAGCCCTATTGCCGAACACATGATACAGCAACCAAGGAGGCCAACGACTACGGAATTCCCAGGTGGATTACAGATTTCACATAATTCCTCAGCTCGCCCTTGGATGGGACATAGTCCTACTCTTTTGCTCATTACATTATCTGTATCACTCTGCTTTAATGCAATTTTTTAATATACAATGTGTGACATTACGATTATTATCGCATTTTTGTTATATGTATACATATCTATGTGTTCATTAATGATGCCTAGAAACCGTACACTCTGGTACGGCCAATGCACCAGGGGCTTACGTACCCACAATATGGTGTGAAAAGTCCGAACACTTTCACAAGTGTGGCACCCCGAACTTATAGCATTATATGCATTAGCTCCGAATCATGTCTTTGGTCAAATGTTGGGTTTGCCCGGCTCCTATGTTTTGGTACCTTACGTTCCGCTCTATCGGCTAAGGTAGCGCTAGGAGAACTACTGCGATTGTGCCCCGGTTCTGCCGGGCCGAGCACCTCAGTAGAGAAAGCTAAAACTGACTGTCATGATAAGGCGAGAGACTGGTCGCTGTTCGGCGAGGTTTTTCGAGTCCCTAAAGACTTATGCCGCTTAGGGAGAGGGGCCGGCTCCGTCCGGCTTACAGGCATGTATCGCGCCCCAAATTCGGCCTTCCGAATACCAGGGGCTTCGCCGAAATTTAAAATTATAGAATTCTATGGCTAAGTGAGAGTGATAAAGCATTATTAGTCCGGTTGCCTTGTTCGTTGTGCTGAGCACCTCCCTCGAAGGACCCAAACATGGGAACAAGAGTGCTCAGGTTTATCCCGAACACGCCGGCACTCGTGGCATTGGGGCAGAAGCCGAGGACTAGCCATCTCTCAGATTGGATAAACAGCCAAAACATAAGGTAATATTTTAAATTCACACAAGCGTTGCATAGCGCATATGAAACAAGTTTTCATTACATAGGATAAAAAATGAGCAAGTCTCATTCAAATACTACATTTTGTGAACACTCATCCGCGATAAGACGGGAGCCCGGCAGAACACCCTCGTAGTACATCTCGGGGTGGCGGTGCTCCTTGCCCTCCGATGGCCCCTCCTTGATAAGCTTCACGGTGTCTAGCTTGACCCACTGCGTTTTCACACGAGCGAAGGCCCGGCGTGCACCTTCTGTTGGAAATATGCCCTAGAGGCAATAATAAAAGGATTATTATTATATTTCCTTGTTCATGATAATTGTCTTTTATTCATGCTATAATTGTGTTATCCGGAAATCGTAATACATGTGTGAATACTTAGACACCAACATGTCCCTAGTAAGCCTCTAGTTGACTAGCTTGTTGATCAAAAGATAGTCATGGTTTCCTGACTATGGACATTGGATGTCATTGATAACGAGATCACGTCATTAGGAGAATGATGTGATGGACAAGACCCAATCCTAAACATAGCACAAGATCGTATAGTTCGTTTGCTAGAGTTTTCCAATGTCAAGTATCTTTTCCTTGACCATGAGATCGTGTAACTCCCGGATACCGTAGGAGTGCTTTGGGTGTACCAAACGTCACAACGTAACTGGGTGACTATAAAGGTATACTACGGGTATCTCCGAAAGTGTCTGTTGGGTTGACATGGATCAAGACTGGGATTTGTCACTCCGTATGACGGAGAGGTATCTCTTGGGCCCATTCGGTAATGCATCATCACAATGAGCTCAAAGTGACCAAGTGTCTGGTCATGGGAACATGCATTACGGTACGAGTAAAGTGACTTTCCGGTAACGAGATTGAAAGAGGTATTGGGATACCGACGATCGAATCTCGGGCAAGTAACGTACCGATTGACAAAGGGAATTGTATACGGGGTTGCTTGAATCCTCGACATCGTGGTTCATCCGATGAGATCATCGAGGAGCACGTGGAAGCCAACATGGGTATCCAGACCCCGCTGTTGGTTATTGACCAGAGAGCCATCTCGGTCATGTCTACATGTCTCCCGAACCCATAGGGTCTACACACTTAAGGTTCGGTGACGCTAGGGTTGTAGGGATATGTATATGCAGTAACCCGAAAGTTGTTCGGAGTCCCGGATGAGATCACGGACGTCACGAGGAGTTCCGGAATGGTCCGGAGGTAAAGAATTATATATAGGAAGTGCTATTTCGGCCATCGGGACAAGTTTCGGGGTCACCGGTATTATACCGGGACCACCGAAAGGGTCCCGGGGGTCCACCGGGTGGGGCCACCTATCCCGGAGGGCCCCATGGGCTGAAGTGGGAAGGGATCCAGCCCAAAGTGGGCTGGGGCGCCACTTCCCCCTAGGGCCCATGCGCCTAGGGTGGGGAAACCCTAAAGGGGGGCGTCCCCTTGCTTGGGGGGCAAGTCCCCCACCCCTTGGCCGCCGCCCCCCTAGGAGATTGCATCTCCTAGGGCCGCCGCCCCCCCTAGGCCCCCCTATATATAGTGGGAGGATGGAGGACCTCTCACCTACACTTTTTGGTGCCTCCCTCTCCCTCTCCAACACCTCCTCCTCCTCCTCCATAGAGCTTGGCGAAGCCCTGCCGGAGTACTGCAGCTCCACCATCACCACGCCGTCGTGCTGCTGCTGGAGCCATCTTCCTCAACCTCTCTTTTCCCCTTGCTGGATCAAGAAGGAGGAGACGTCACGCTGACCGTACGTGTGTTGAACGCGGAGGTGCCGTCCGTTCGGTGCTAGGATCTCCGGTGATTTGGATCACGTCGAGTACGACTTCCTCATCCCCGTTCTTTGAACACTTCCGCGCGTGATCTACAAAGGTATGTAGATGCAATCCGATCACTCGTTGCTAGATGAACTCCTAGATGGATCTTGGTGAAACCGTAGGAAATTTTTTGTTTTCTGCAACGTTCCCCAACAGTGGCATCATGAGCTAGGTCTTTGCGTAGTTCTCTATGCACAAGTAGAACACAATTTGTTGTGGGCGTTGATGTTGTCAACTTTCTTGCCGCTACTAGTCTTATCTTGCTTCAATAGTATTGTGGGATGAAGCGGCCCGGACCAACCTTACACGTACGCTTACGTGAGACCGGTTCCACCGACTGACATGCACTGGTTGCATAAGGTGGCTGGCGGGTGTCTGTCTCTCCCACTTTAGTTGGAGCGGATTCGATGAAAAGGGTCCTTATGAAGGGTAAGTAGAAGCTGACAAATCACGTTGTGGCTTTCACGTAGGTAAGAAAACGTTCTTGCTAGAACCCTTTTGCA
Source organism: Triticum urartu (assembly GCF_003073215.2). Taxonomy (NCBI): domain Eukaryota; kingdom Viridiplantae; phylum Streptophyta; class Magnoliopsida; order Poales; family Poaceae; genus Triticum; species Triticum urartu. The sequence goes on from NC_053022.1 coordinate 276,938,231, forward strand.
GCCACGTAAAACTTGCAACAACAATTAGAGGACGTCTAACTTGTTTTTGCAGCAAGTGTTTTGTGATGTGATATGGCCAAAGTTGTGATGAATGATGAATGATATATATGTGATGTATGAGATGTTCATGCTATTGTAATAGGAATCACGACTTGCATGTCGATGAGTATGACAACCGGCAGGAGCCATAGGAGTTGTCTTTATTTTTTGCATGACCTGCGTGTCATTGAGAAACGCCATGTAAATTACTTTACTTTATTGCTAAATGTGTTAGCCATAGTAGTAGAAGTAATAGTTGGCGAGCAACTTCATGGAGACACGATGATGGAGATCATGGTGTCAAGCCGGTGACAAGATGATCATGGAGCCCCAAGATGGAGATCAAAGGAGCTATGTGATATTGGCCATATCATGTCACTATTATTATTTGATTGCATGTGATGTTTATCATGTTTTTGCATATTGTTTACTTAGAACGACGGTAGTAAATAAGATGATCCCGCATAATAATTTCAAGAAAGTGTTCCCCCTAACTATGCGCCGTTGCGACAGTTCGTTGTTTCGAAGCACCACGTGATGATCGGGTGTGATAGATTCCAACGTTCACATACAACGGGTGTAAGACAGATTTACACATGCAAACACTTAGGTTGACTTGACGAGCCTAGCATGTACAGACATGGCCTCGGAACACAGAAGACCAAAAGGTCGAGCATGAGTCGTATAAAAGATACGATCAACATGAAGATGTTCACCGATCTTGACTAGTCCGTCTCACGTGATGATCGGACACAGCCTAGTTAACTCGGATCATGTTATACTTAGATGACTGGAGGGATGTCTATCTGAGTGGGAGTTCATTAAATAGATGAACTTAATTATTATGAACTTAGTCTAAAATCTTTACAATATGTCTTGTAGATCAAATGGCCCACGTTGTCCTCAACTTCAACGCGTTCCTAGAGAAAACCAAGCTGAAAGACAATGGCAGCAACTATACGGACTGGGTCTGGAACCTGAGGATCATCCTCATAGCTGCCAAGAAAGATTATGTCCTAGAAGCACTGCTAGGTGACGCACCCGTCCCACAGAACCAAGACGTTATGAACGCTTGGCAGACAGGTGCTGATGATTACTCCCTCGTTCAGTGCGGCATGCTTTACAGCTTAGAACCGGGGCTCCAAAAGCGTTTTGAGAGACACGAAGCATATGAGATGTTCGAAGAGCTGAAAATGGTTTTTCAAGCTCATGCCCGGGTCGAGAGATATGAAGTCTCCGACAAGTTCTTCAGCTGTAAGATGGAGGAAAATAGTTCTGTCAGCGAGCACATATTCAAAATGTCTGGGTTGCATAACCGCTTGACTCAGCTGGGAGTTAATCTCCCGGATGACGCGGTCATTGACAGAATCCTTCACTCGCTTCCACCGAGCTACAAGAGCTTTGTGATGAACTTCAATATGCAGGGGATGGAAAAGACCATTCCTGAAGTATTTGCAATGCTGAAATCAGCAGAGGTAGAAGTCAAAAAGGAACATCAAGTGTTGATGGTGAATAAAACCACTAAGTTCAAGAAAGGCAAGGGTAAGAAGAACTTCAAGAAGGACGGAAAGGGAGTTGCCGCGCCCGGCAAGCAAGCTGCCGGGAAGAAGCCAAAGAATGGACCCAAGCCCGAGACTGAGTGCTTTTATTGCAAGGGAAATGGTCACTGGAAGCAGAACTGCCCCAAATACTTAGCGGACAAGAAGGCCGGCAAAACGAAAGGTATATGTGATATACATGTAATTGATGTGTACCTTACCAGTACTCGTAGTAGCTCCTGGATATTTGATACCGGTGCAGTTGCTCACATTTGTAACTCAATGCAGGAGCTGCGGAATAAGCGGAGACTGGCGAAGGACGAGGTTACGATGCGCGTCGGGAATGGTTCCAAGGTCGATGTGATCGTCGTCGGCACGCTACCTCTACATTTACCTACGGGATTAGTTTTAAACCTCAATAATTGTTATTTAGTGCCAGCTTTGAGCATGAACATTGTATCAGGATCTCGTTTAATTCGAGATGGCTACTCATTTAAATCTAAGAATAATGGTTGTTCTATTTATATGAGAGATATGTTTTATGGTCATGCTCCGATGGTGAATGGTTTATTCTTAATGAATCTTGAGCGTAATGCTACACATATTCATAGTGTGAGTACCAAAAGATGTAAGGTTGATAATGATAGTCCCACATACTTGTGGCACTGCCGCCTTGGTCACATAGGTGTCAAACGCATGAAGAAGCTCCATGCAGATGGACTTTTAGAGTCTCTTGATTACGAATCATTTGACACGTGCGAACCATGCCTCATGGGTAAAATGACCAAGACTCCGTTCTCAGGAACAATGGAGCGAGCGACCAACTTATTGGAAATCATACATACTGATGTGTGCGGTCCAATGAGTGTTGAGGCTCGCGGTGGCTATCGTTATCTTCTCACCCTCACTGATGACTTGAGTAGATATGGGTATATATATTTAATGAAACACAAGTCTGAGACCTTTGAAAAGTTCAAGGAATTTCAGAGTGAGGTTGAAAATCAACGTGACAGGAAAATCAAGTTCCTACAATCAGATCGTGGAGGAGAATACTTGAGTCACGAATTTGGCACACACTTAAGAAAATGTGGAATAGTTTCACAACTCACGCCGCCTGGAACACCTCAGCGTAATGGTGTGTCCGAACATCGTAATCGCACTCTATTGGATATGGTGCGATCTATGATGTCTCTTACCGATTTACCGCTATCTTTTTGGGGCTATGCTTTAGAGACTGCCGCATTCACTTTAAATAGGGCTCCGTCAAAATCCGTTGAGACAACACCGTATGAATTATGGTTTGGGAAGAAACCTAAGTTGTCGTTTCTAAAAGTTTGGGGATGCGATGCTTATGTCAAGAAACTTCAACCTGAAAAGCTCGAACCCAAGTCAGAAAAATGCGTCTTCATAGGATACCCTAAAGAAACTATTGGGTACACCTTCTACCTCAGATCCGAAGGCAAGATCTTTGTTGCCAAGAATGGATCCTTTCTAGAGAAGGAGTTTCTCTTGAAAGAAGTAAGTGGGAGGAAAGTAGAACTTGATGAAGTATTACCTCTTGAACCGAAAAATGGCGCAAATCAAGAAAATGTTCCTGAGGTGCCTGCACCAACTAGAGAGGAGGTTAATAATGATGATCAAGATACTTCTGATCGAGCTCCTACTGAAATTTGTAGGTCCACAAGGACACGTTCCGCACCAGAGTGGTACGGCAACCCTGTCTTGGAAATCATGTTGTTAGACAACGGTGAACCTTCGAACTATGAAGAAGCGATGGCGGGCCCAGATTCCAACAAATGGCTTGAAGCCATGCAATCTGAGATAGGATCCATGTATGAAAACAAAGTATGGACTTTGACAGACTTGCCCGATGATCGGTGAGCGATAGAAAACAAATGGATCTTTAAGAAGAAGACGGACGCGGATGGTAATGTTACCATCTATAAAGCTCGACTTGTCGCTAAGGGTTATCGGCAAGTTCAAGGGGTTGACTACGATGAGACTTTCTCTCCCATAGCGAAGCTGAAGTCCGTCCGAATTATGTTAGCAATTGCCGCATACTATGATTATGAGATATGGCAAATGGACGTCAAAACGGCATTCCTTAATGGTTTTCTTAAGGAAGAATTGTATATGATGCAGCCGGAAGGTTTTATCGATCCTAAGAATGCTGACAAGGTGTGCAAGCTCCAACGCTCGATTTATGGGCTGGTGCAAGTATCTCGGAGTTGGAACATTCGCTTTGATGAGATGATCAAAGCATTTGGGTTTATGCAGACTTATGGAGAATCCTGCGTTTACAAGAAAGTGAGTGGGAGCTCTGTAGCATTTCTCATATTATATGTAGATGACATACTTTTGATGGGAAATGATATAGAACTTTTGGACAGCATTAAGGCCTACTTGAATAAGAGTTTTTCAATGAAGGACCTTGGAGAAGCTGCTTATATATTAGGCATCAAGATCTACAGAGATAGATCAAGACACCTCATAGGTCTTTCACAAAGCACATACCTTGATAAGATATTGAAGAAGTTCAATATGGATCAGTCTAAGAAGGGGTTCTTGCCTGTGTTGCAAGGTGTGAAATTGAGCTCAGCTCAATGTCCGACCACGGCAGAAGATATAGAAGAGATGAGCATCATCCCCTATGCCTCAGCCATAGGTTCTATTATATATGCCATGATGTGTACCAGACCTGATGTAAACCTTGCCGTAAGTTTGGTAGGAAGGTACCAAAGTAATCCCCGCAAGGAACACTGGACAGCGGTCAAGAATATCCTGAAGTACCTGAAAAGGACTAAGGAAATGCTTCTCGTTTATGGAGGTGACGAAGAGCTCGTCGTAAAAGGTTACGTCGACGCTAGCTTCGACACAGATCTGGATGACTCTAAGTCACAAACCGGATACGTGTATATTTTGAATGGTGGGGCAGTAAGCTGGTGCAGTTGCAAGCAGAGCGTCGTGGCGGGATCTACATGTGAAGCGGAGTACATGGCAGCCTCGGAGGCCGCACATGAAGCAATTTGGGTGAAGGAGTTCATCACCGACCTAGGAGTCATACCCAATGGGTCGGGGCCGATCAAGCTCTTCTGTGACAACACTGGAGCTATTGCACTTGCCAAGGAGCCCGGGTTTCACAAGAAGACAAGGCACATCAAGCGTCGCTTCAACTCCATCCGTGAAAATGTTCAAGATGGAGACATAGAAATTTGTAAAGTACATACGGACCTGAATGTAGCAGATCCGTTGACTAAACCTCTCCCTAGAGCAAAACATGATCAACACCAGAATTCCATGGGTGTTCGATTCATCACAATGTAAATAGATTATTGACTCTAGTGCAAGTGGGAGACTATTGGAAATATGCCCTAGAGGCAATAATAAAAGGATTATTATTATATTTCCTTGTTCATGATAATTGTCTTTTATTCATGCTATAATTGTGTTATCCGGAAATCGTAATACATGTGTGAATACTTAGACACCAACATGTCCCTAGTAAGCCTCTAGTTGACTAGCTCGTTGATCAACATATAGTCATGGTTTCCTGACTATGGACATTGGATGTCATTGATAACGAGATCACATCATTAGGAGAATGATGTGATGGACAAGACCCAATCCTAAACATAGCACAAGATCGTATAGTTCGTTTGCTAGAGTTTCCCAATGTCAAGTATCTTTTCCTTAGACCATGAGATCGTGTATCTCCCGGATACCGTAGGAGTGCTTTGGGTGTACCAAACATCACAACGTAACTGGGTGACTATAAAGGTATACTACGGGTATCTCCAAAAGTGTCTGTTGGGTTGACACGGATCAAGACTGGGATTTGTCACTCCGTATGACGGAGAGGTATCTCTTGGGCCCACTCGGTAATGCATCATCACAATGAGCTCAAAGTGACCAAGTGTCTGGTCATGGGATCATGCATTACGGTACGAGTAAAGTGACTTTCCGGTAACGAGATTGAACGAGGTATTGGGATACCGACGATCGAATCTCGGGCAAGTAACGTACCGATTGACAAAGGGAATTGTATACGGGGTTGCTTGAATCCTCGACATCGTGGTTCATCCGATGAGATCATCGAGGAGCACGTGGGAGCCAACATGGGTATCCAGACCCCGCTGTTGGTTATTGACCCGAGAGGCATCTCGGTCATGTCTACATGTCTCCCGAACCCATAGGGTCTACACACTTAAGGTTCGGTGACGCTAGGGTTGTAGGGATATGTATATGCAGTAACCCGAAAGTTGTTCGGAGTCCCGGATGAGATCCCGGACGTCACGAGGAGTTCCGGAATGGTCCGGAGGTAAATAATTATATATAGGAAGTGCTATTTCGGCCATCGGGACAAGTTTCGGGGTCACCGGTATTATACCGGGACCACCGGAAGGGTCCCGGGGGTCCACCGAGTGGGGCCACCTATCCCGGAGGGCCCCATGGGCTGAAGTGGGAAGGGATCCAGCCCAAAGTGGGCTGGGGCGCTACTTCCCCCTAGGGCCCATGCGCCTAGGGTGGGGAAACCCTAAAGGGGGGCGTCCCCTTGCTTGGGGGGCAAGTCCCCCACCCCTTGGCCGCCGCCCCCCTAGGAGATTGCATCTCCTAGGGCCGCCGCCCCCCCTAGGCCCCCCTATATATAGTGGGAGGATGGAGGACCTCTCACCTACGCTTTTTGGTGCCTCCCTCTCCCTCTCCAACACCTCCTCCTCCTCCATAGAGCTTGGCGAAGCCCTGCCGGAGTACTGCAGCTCCACCATCACCACGCCGTCGTGCTGCTGCTGGAGCCATCTTCCTCAACCTCTCCTTTCCCCTTGCTGGATCAAGAAGGAGGAGACGTCACGCTGACCGTACGTGTGTTGAACGCGGAGGTGCCGTCCGTTCGGCGCTAGGATCTCCGGTGATTTGGATCACGTCGAGTACGACTTCCTCATCCCCGTTCTTTGAACGCTTCCGCGCGTGATCTACAAAGGTATGTAGATGCAATCCGATCACTCGTTGCTAGATGAACTCCTAGATGGATCTTGGTGAAACCATAGGAAAATTTTTGTTTTCTGCAACGTTCCCCAACACCTTCAATGTAGACGGATCGCTTGACGACCTCCAACCGTGGGCAGGCATCCACAAGCCGCCTCACCAGGCCGAAGAAGCTGTTCGGAAGGGCGTCGCCAGGCCACAACCGGACTATGAAGCCCTTCATGGCCTGATCGGACGCTATGTAGCTCGGCCATCTGCTTCAGCTGGTCGCTCATTGGCACCGGATGTTCGGCCTCAGCATACTGAGACCAGAACAGCTTCTCCGTCGAGCTTCCGTCCTCGGCATGGTAGAATCGTGCGGCATCGGACACACTGCGGGGCAAATCTGCGAATGCTCCTGAAGAGCTCCGGATTCGGGTAAGTAATCGGTAATTCACCTTTACTTGCTTGCTTTGCATATAGAAAGCCTTACCCGCTGCTATCTTCTTCATCGCGTCGATCTCCTGAAGGGCCTTCTGGGCCTCAGCCTTGGCACTCTTCGTGCTCTCACGGGCCGCGGCAAGCTCAGACTCTCTCGTCTTCAGGTCAAGCTCCAACGCCTCATGCTTGGTCATGAGAGCCTGGAGCTCTTGCTGCACCTCGCCCACCCGAGCCTCGTGCCTCTCTCGCTCGGTGCGCTCCTGGGCCGCCTTTTCTTCGGCCTGGGACAACGCTTGCTTCAGGGTCGCCACCTTGGTCGTGGCCCCTGGCAAACATACAATGATCCTGTCATCTTAGCAATCGCGTCCTTTTTCTCATCTACAGACGGGGTGTTACTTACCCTTGTTCTCCTCGAGCTGCCTCTTAGCAAGGCCGAGCTCTTTCTGGGACCCCTCGAGGGCCTCCTTCAGTACGGCGACCTCCGCAGTCAGTGCAGCGGACGCCAGCAGCGAAGCCTGCATATGCATATTGACATACTTATGTTAGACTCCTGCGATATTATTTGATCCTCTGTTCAGCTTTTCTTTGTGAACACCAAACAAAGCATCATGGGCTACTGTCTATGCGGTAACACTTCTACTACATTTTAAAACACTTACCTCGAAGCCTGTTAGAAGGCTAGTACAGGCTTCAGTCAATCCGCTCTTGACGGACTGAACCTTCTGGATCACCGCACTCATGATAGTGCGGTGCTCCTCCTCGATGGAAGCGTTGCGAAGCGCTTCCAACATAGTGTCCGGCGCCTCTGGATGGACAGAGGTCACCGGCACAGGCGTCTCACCCTCCTTAGAAGGGGACCGCCTACCCGAGCTTGGAGCCGTTGGAGGGTCCGGCATGGTGTTCGGCTGAGGGCCGAACTCGGAGCTCTCGGGGACCCCGTCCCCTCGGCTCCCGGAGTCCGGAAGGTCGCCTTGCGGTGCCTCCGGGACTGACTCCCCTCGATCTGGTGCCTCTTGAGACAGCATCTCGGTGTTGTCGGCTGGATGAGGGAAGGTGGCCGTCGGGACTGGATCGCTATCCATGTCTGACGCACCCAGGGAGCCGTCCGAGGACACCTCGATATTGGCTCGGGGCGGCCTGCGCAATTGAGTTCGGCGTTAGGGAAAGCAATGCGACAAAGTAATCCTATGGGTTACTTTGGTATCCAAACACTTATGATCTCCCCTGGGGCTTGCCCCTGGGAAACCACTCGTCTTCACTTTCATCGGCCCGATTGTCGTAGGATTTGTCACTCCGATTGTCGTAGAGGTATCTCTGGGCCCTCTCAGTAATGCACATCAATATAAGCCTTGCAAGCAATGTAGCTAATGAGTTAGTTACGGGATGTAGCATTACGGAACGAGTAAAGAGACTTGCCGGTAACGAGATTGAACTAGGTATTGAGATATCGACGATCGAATCTCGGGCAAGTAACATACCGATGACAAAGGGAACAACGTATATCATTATGCGGTTTGATCGATAAATATCTTCGTAGAATAGTGGGAGCCAATATGAACATCCAGGTTCCGCTATTGGTTATTGACCGGAGACGTGTCTCGGTCATGTCTACATAGTTCTCGAACCCGTAGGGTCCGCACGCTTAACATTCGGTAATGATCGGTGTTATGAGTTTATGTGTTTTGATGAACTGAAGGTAGTTCGCAGTCCCGGATTTGATCATGGACAGACGAGGAGTCTCGAAATGGTCGAGACGTAAAGATCGATATATTGTAAGCCTACGTTTGGACACCGAAATTGTTCCGGATGAGTTCGGGCATTTTTTGGAGTACCGGAAGGTTACCGGAACCCCCCGAGGAGTATATGGGCCTTATTGGGCTTTAGGGGAAAGAGAGAGGGGCTGCCAAGGGCAGCCCCCCCCCCAAGGCCTAGTTTGAATTGGACTAGGGGGAGGGGCGGCGCCCCCTCCTTCCTTCTCTTCTCTCCTTCCCTTCCTTCTCTCCTACTCCTACTTGGAAATGGGGAATCCTACTCCCGGTGGGAGTAGGACTCCCTAGGGCGCGCCATAGTAGAGGGCCGTCCCTCTCCCTCCTCCACTCCTTTATATACGGGGGAGGGGGCACCCCATAGACACACAAGTTGATCATTGATCTCTTAGTCGTGTGCGGTGCCCCCCCTCTCCACCATAATCCACCTCGGTCATATCGTAGTGGTGCTTAGGCGAAGCCCTATTCCGGTAGCATCATCATCACCGTCATCATGCTGTCGTGCTGACGAAGCTCTCCCTCGACACTCTCCTGGATCGTGAGTTCGTGGGACGTCACCAAGCTGAACGTGTGCAGATCGCGGAGGTGCCGTACCTTCGGTCCTAGGATCTGTCGATCATGAAGACGTACGACTACATCAACCGCGTTGTCATAACGCTTCCTCTTACGGTCTACGAGAGTACATGGACAACACTCTTCCCTCTCGTTGCTATGCATCACCATGATCTTGCGTGTGCGTAGGATTTTTTTTTGAAATTACTGCGTTCCCCAACACCATCGTAGCGGGGCGGCATCTCTAGCTTGAACTTGCGCGGCTACCGCACCTGCCGCAAGGTGTGGGTGAAGGCTCGGACTCCCGCGGCGCATCCGCAGGCGCCCGTCGGCCTAACTATAGGAATGGCGTCTGTCATGGAGCTGGACGAAGCAAGCGGAGAGGCGGAGCTTCGGCGCACCCCTACCTGGCGCGCCAAATGTCGGATTTCGGGTTCCGGCAAAACCCTTGAGGTTCGAACTCTGGGGTGCGCACGAAGATCTCTCCTCCCCCCTAGCTCACGCCCTCACCACGATCCCAGTGCTAAGCACGTCGAAATCGCAGAACAAAGGACATAGGGTTTATACTGGTTCGGGCCACCATTGTGGTGTAATACCCTACTCCAGTGTGGTGTGGTGGATTGCCTCTTGGGCTGAGGATGAACGAGTACAAGGGAAGAACAACCTCCTGAGGAGAGGTGTTCTTGAGCTCGATGAGCTTGTGTGTTTGAGGATGGTCTGAATCTATCTCTTGCTACGGCGGTGGCTAGCCCTATTTATAGTGGCCCTGGTCCTCTTCCCAAATGTAGGCGGGAAGGGATCCAACAACGGCCAAATTTGAAGGGAGACAACTAGTACAAGTTATCCTGACAAAAGGTGGTCTTCTCCTGCCAAAGGCTCTGGTGGTGACGCCGTCCTAGACTCCACAGTGACCTCCGTCCTGCCGTCCTGCTGCTCTTGGTCTTGTTGCACTGATATGGAAACCTTTGCCTGCTGCCTCGGGACTCCTCGCCTGCGCATGTCCCTTTAGCACCAAAGAGGAAACGAGGACACTGCGCGTGCTGGCGCCTGCCTGGTGTCCGCCTGGCCTTGGTCGTCGTGGCTTGCGTCAAAGGGACCTCGCGAGGTGCCCCCCCCCCCGCCTTGATCTCTCCGCCCCTCGCGAGCCAGCCTGGTGATGCCGCCCCAGAGGAGATCTTGCGTCGTCCGCCTCGCGAGGCTTGGCCCCTCACGAGGGTCTTGAGTGTTCACTGCTGAAGATGGGCCGTACGAGGCCGCTGGTGGAGCCACGCTGTGAGCCGCAGGCAGACAAGTCTGGGGACCCCCGTTTCCAGGACGCCAACATACTCTACTTACCGCGAATTGCAATAGCCTTGTGCCTTTGCAGATCATCACACGTCCAAGCCGCATCTTCAATGGGGGTTTGGTTACTTGCAGGGATTTTGGTCACTTTGCATCTGTGACCCGGTTGAGCCTGTTTGAGGGTATGCAGGTTGAAAACCATGTTCTGTGCACTGTTTAGTTGCCTACATATAGGTTGGTTGCTTTAGGAAATAACTTCTGTCTGGCGTTTGGTGGCCTGCGTTAGTTGGCCTGTTACATAGACACAGTATTTGGTTGCATACGCGATACATGATTAAGATTTACTACCTCTGTCCAAAAATATAAGACGTTTTGTAGTTCAAATTTAAACTATAAAAACATCTTACATTTTGGGACGAAGGTAGTAACAACTACACATGACACATAGAATTACACTAGAGTGCCTCGACGCCTGCGGTGACGGTGGTCGCGGCACTGCGTCCGATGTAACGAGCATGGAGTCGCGGGCGAGTGATCCTTCAGTCGCGTGGCGAACCAACTGTTAGCATCGCCGTAGGTGAAGTCCGCAAGGAGGGACAAAGAGAAGTGTGCCGAGGCATATGACAGTGAGGATAAATGCAGTGCGTGCATCATGGCGACGTCAATGTAGAAGGATACAGAAGAGGAGGCCGATAGGAACGACACCAACTGTGGTGTTAGTGTAGTAGGATGCGGGAGAGGAGGCCGAGAGGAACGATTGTAATAGGACTCGTTAGAGGAGGCCGAGAGGAGCGACGCCGGCGGCGATGCCAGTGTAGTAGAACGCGAGAGAGTAGGCCGAGAGGAACGATTGTAATAGGACTCGTCAGAGGAGGCCGAGAGGAGCGACGCCGGCGGCGATGCCAATGTAGTAGAACGCGGGAGAATAGGCAAAGAGGCTGGTGTAATAGGACGTGGGAAAGGAAGCCTCGAGGAATGTCGTCGATGATGGTGCTAGTGTAGTAGGATGCAGGAGACGAGGACGAGGGGAACGACCCGGCAGTGACGCCGGTGTAGTAGGAGCGTAGAATACGGGATAAGAGATTAAGTGAAAGAGATTAATGAGTGTCATTAAAACGTACCACACATATGTATATATACAGTTCATGAGAAGATGTAAAAAACATGCAACACAAAAGTCATGTAAAATTGCAAGATGAATCTGGTGGCCAAAGAAATTTCAAACGATCAACCAGCTGTGAAGATTTTGCCGAAATTTATCAAAAATCTTTAAACAGTAGCACGAAACTAGAGATTTAATTTGGAACAGATTGTCTGAATGAAACACGTTGATGTGCATCTTTTTTATTTAGAGTATATCTCGTATCGAAGCGTCATTGTGTAGATTAGAAAGGAAGATTAAGAGGTGATTAGAACAAAACCCGTGAGAATTATGTACACCCACGTGCACCTGTGCACGAGCCGGCTCCTGCCTCGTCGGATAGTGGCAGATAGAGGATTTGAAGTTGCCAGGGCAAAAATCAACGCCACGACAACCGATTAAATAAGAGATTCAACAAAATTAACTGGCCAAGTAGTATGCAATCAGGCAAAGCGATAATAAAAACTAATTATTCAAAGTAGATTCATTCTTAAAAACTAGATGAAAAATATATAACGGAACGAGAAATTCATATAAAGTCTAACTTGGACTTTTACAGCCTTGTATTAGGCCAACGTTACAAGAAAATAAAGAATGATATAATGGAACGGGGAGAAGCAGACCCAGTAAAAAACAAGATTACATGACGAAGAGAAGAACATGATGATTGCAATTTTAAGCGGGCCCCACCCAGCAAAAAACAAGATTACATGAAGAAGAGAAGAACATGATTATTGCAATTTTAAGCGGGGCACAGGGACCTCCTATACCGTTCGTTGTGCGCTGGGAGAAGACACAACATGCACCGCTAGCTGTGCTCTTTTGGGCAGACCCCAGTGCGGAGCGCTTTATTTTTAAAATGTTGTTTTTTCATTTATTTATTTTCTTTTTAAATATTTTATTTAATTTGGTATTTCAAAATTTTAAAAAAATGTGCATTCTGAAAAATGTTCAAAAATCATAAAATGTTTGCGTATCAAAAATATGTTTGTGACTTTACAAAGGTCTCCTATTCAAATGATGTTCAAGATTTTGAAAACAATGTTAAAATATATTCCATGTATAGATTGTTAGGCAACCTGACACTTGGCGCTCTACAACAGGATATTGTGTATACCTCGGCAGGCTACCATCTCTCGCTTCAGTGCAGAGGCTGAGTATCGTATTGTCCCCCATGCTGTTGCCGAGTGCGGCTGGCTTCGCCAGCTTCTGCATGAGCTCCATCACCCTCTACGCTCAGTGATCGTCGTCTTCTATGATAATATCAGCGTTGTGTGCATGGCCTCCAACCCAGTGTAACATCGCCGCAACAAACATATCGAGATCGACATCCACTTCGTGCGAGAGAAGGTGTCTCTCGGTTAGGTAAGAGTTCTCCATGTGCCGTCTGATCAGCAGTTCACAGACATCATGACTAAGGGACTGTCATCCCAATTCTTCATGGACTTTTGGTACAGTCTATGCGTTCGCCCTCCTGAAGAGGCACAGACTGAGGAGTGATGTTAAAGTATATTCCATGTATAGATTGTTAGGCAACCTCTTCTACCGATTCTGTCAATATTCGGTAATTAAGATTGATTATATTCTTGCCTTGCAAGACACCTTGTACATGTGCTATAAATATATATGAGCTGAAGGCCCCAAGCGTGGCGATTTCCCTCAATCGGTTAGTTGTTTACAAACAAGTTCATGGATTTACAGATAACTTGTGATTACGAAAAAAAAATTGCATATCCAGAAAAGATTCATGTCTTCGAAAAAATGTTTGCGTATTCAAAAAATATAAAGAAATTGAACAAATGTTTGCAAATTCAAAAAATTGTCCATGGTTTTTATAAATGTTCAAAAAATTCAAAAATGTTCATGAATTACAAAAAATTTCATCGATTCAAAAAATGTTCATGTATTCGAAAAATGTTAAAGCATTTCAAAAATGTTCGCTAAAACAAATAAATGTTTGTGAATTACAAACTTTGTTCCCCCTATTTCCCAAAAATGTTCATCGATTCAAAGAATGTTTAATAGTCCAAAACAAATGTTCACGGGTTTAACAAAAATGTTTGCAAATTCATAAAAAAATGTCATCAATTAAAAAATGTCCATAATTATAAAAACTATTCATGAATTTGTGAAAAATATTTCTTGAATTTAGAAAATGTTCACGAGTTCGGGAAATGTTCATGATTTTTTTATGATTTGAGAAAATATGTTAACATTTTTTAAAGATGGTCACAAAAAAGATTAAGGAACAGGAAAAAAATGATGAAAAGGTAAAAAAAATAAAAGATAAAAAATCAAAAATAACATAAAGATACAAAAAACAGAAAATAAAAGTAAAGAAAGAAAGGAACAAAGACAAAGACAAAACGAAAAAAATTGGTCCAGGGAAGGTTTTAGAGCCTTCCCAAAATTGATGGGAATGAAATCAGATATAGATCAGCCCAAAAGAATCGGACGTTGTAAGGGGGGGTACGCGCTAAGTCACTAACGCACCAAATAGGAGACGCCCGGGGCACGTTGTTATGGCGATGATGTCGCCTGTGCAGACGGCGCCCTGCAAAGGAACGGGTGTTTCCAGGTAGTCAAGCCCAGAGATGCTTTAAAGTTTGTATGAGCCAAAATTTTGATGTAACACGGACTACCAAATAGTCCAAAACTGCACCGCATGGGCCTGGTGGACCTAATGCAAGTAACTAAATGTAACCTGGATGCACGGGGCTGTTCCTGGCTGAAACACATGCGAACACAAGGGTTGTGTTTCATTGCCAGCATCGTTTTTGGGCACTTTGAATATTTGTCTTAGTTAGGCCCTGCTTACAAAAAGCAGACAAAAACACATTGAATGTATATCATTTGGTTGCTTGCCTGTAGGCTGACTACATTAGTGAGACAATTTTTGCTTAGTGTTTGGTTGTTTGCATTGGCTGAGCTAATGCACGTGCCCAGTATTTGGTTGCACACAAGCAACATGATTAAAAGTTAACAAAGTTACAGTAGGAATTCCTTGGCAGGGTGCTCGAGATGGTGGCGCCGGGCACAACATGGCGTCCATCCGGCAAGGTTGACGATTGGCACAACGAGGTAAGATCTTGAGCCCCCCTCCCCCCACCCCCTCGTCGTCCGCTCTCCTGCCTGGCACAACCGGTTGACGATTGGCACAACGAGTACAGACATAAGTTAAACAAGTCTTTCTTAAGAAGGCTAGCACAAACTAAGATACAGATCGAAAGAGGCGCATGCCTCCTGCCTGGGATCGACCTAAACTACTCCTGGTCGTTGTCAGCGGGCTGCACGTAGTAGTAGGCACCTCCCGAGTAGTAGTAGTCGTCGTCGACGGTGGCGTCTGGCTCCTGGGCTCCAACGTCTGGTCGCAGCAATCGGGTATAGGAAAGGGGAAAAGGGGGAGAAAAGCAATCATGAGTACACATCCAAAGTACTCGCAAGCAAGGAGCTACACTACAATTGTATGCATTGGTATCAAATGGAAAAGGGGGTATCATATGTGGACTGAACTGCAGAATGCCGGATAAGAGGGGAATAGCTAGTCCTGTCGAAGACTACGCTTCGGGTAACCTCCATCTTGCAGCAGGAGAAGAGAATAGACAGAAGTCCTCCAAGTAGCATCGCATAGCATAATCCTACCCGGTGATCCTCTCCTCGTCGCCCTGTGAGAGAGCGATCACCGGTTGTATCTGGCACTTGGAAGGGTGTGTTTTATTAAGTATCCGGTTCAAGTTGTCATAAGGTCAAGGTACAACTCCAAGTCGTCCTGTTACCGAAGATCACGGCTATTCGAATAGATTAACTTCCCTGCAGGGGTGCACCACAAAACCCAACACGCTCGATCCCATTTGGCCGGAGAGCAACCCGATGTGGCGCAGCAGGCGCCCGCATGCTACTTCAGGCGCGGCCAGCGGGGGGGAGGCACGGCAAGCCGGGGCGCGCGCTCGCCGGCGGGCGGTGGCGGCCAGAGGAGCAGCGATGCGCGGGGTAGAGCGGGCCGACGCGAGCGGCAGCTATCGCTAGAACAGGCGGAGCGGGACGCGGGGGGGGGGAGGGAGGCGGCGAGCAGGAGCAGCAGGGCGCGCGAGCGGCAAAGGGACGCAGCGGCGCGACGCGACACAGGCGGGACAAGCACTACAAGCGCGGGGCAACGGGGGCGTGGGCGCGGCCTCAAGTGGGTGAGCATGTACGGGCGCGAGTCCAGCGGCGCGAGGGGCAGGGCCGTCGCAGGTGCGACGAGCTATGGCACGGACCGAGCGGCGGGAGCGGGGTCGACGCGTGGTGACTGGACGGGAGGAAAGAAGGGTCAGAGGAGGGCCTCACATGCGGCGTCGATGCATGGGGCGGCGAGGCTCGTAGGAGCCAAGTCGAGGGGGAAGTTGAGGACGGGCGACGACGGTGGGGCGGTCCGGCAACGGGGAGGGGCTCCGCGCGACGGCGACGTCGAGGCAGAGGAGCTCCGGTGGGGTTGCCCCGACGAACGGCGACGGTGTTGCTGGAGATCCGACGAAGGTGCGACAACGGCCGTAGGGGAGGGGACGACGTGGGCGTCTTGGCGGTGGCGGAGTCCGGCGACGGGGTCGGGGCGCTGACGATGTGGGGTGATGGGGTCGGGGCGCTTGCTCGATCCAGATGGGGAGGAAAGGGGGATCGTGGGGGTGGGGTGCGAGTGGGGAGGTGTAGCAGTTAGGGTTTGCTGGGAGGGGGTCTAGTAGGCCAGGGGCGCGCGGGGGTGGGCCGTCAGGCCGCTCGGCCACACGGCCAACTGGGCCAAGGCCCAGTCGGGGGGGGGGGGGTTGTTTTTCTATCTTAGTTTCTGTTTTTATTTAATTTCTTTTTCCTGTTTTCTTTTACATACCAGTTTGCTTTTGTTTTATATAAAATACAAAGGTTCTACCTAATTTAGTATTAGTAGTTAATGCCACTGCCACAAATATTTTGGCACATTAAATAAAGTACTTGTATTTGTTTATTATTTTAAGAGCATTAAAAAAATAGTTTTGTCGTTGTTTTACATACTATAGTGCACTTAAATACTTTACAGAAGTGTGGTTTCATCACCAATATTTAGTATGGATTATTTGCCACAAATCAAACATTTTAGTTTTAATATTTGAAAACTTTTATTGTTTGCTTGATTTTGAATTTTGAATTCGAACCGGGTTCGAACTAACGCGGGTTTATCAACAGTAACCGAGGTGATGTGGCATCATTAGCAGGGAATTACTGTAGTCTAATTATCCGGGCGTCACAATTCTCCTCCACTACAAGAAATCTCGTCCCGAGATTTAGGAGGTAGAGAGGGGGGAGGTCTAGTTACGAAATTCTAACGGATCTTCTCGGCCTTGGTTGCCATTCTCGAAGAGATCGATCCATTACATTGACGTCTTCATTTCTTTGCTTCAGGTCATCATGATGATGTCGGCATCCTTTCTTCGGGAACTCCATCGTACTTACGAATAGGAAAGGGGCAGCCTGACAATGTTAGAACGCTACCAGGGGTAATCATCGAAGGTTATCCCACGAATGAACATTTGAGTATCTCTCGAGTTGAACGAATAAAACATGCCGAGAGCAAAATAATATGGTACAATAAGAAGTTTCAAACGGGTAGAAACGGGTAGACAATTGTTCGATGACTGACACAAGGTGTGAAAGGGGTACAGAGTAACGAGAATAAGTATTACGTCTGATACCATAATAGATCACTAGGAAGGTGGTTCACGAATTACACACGAAGCCTAGCATGAGGAATAACCTTGGAAACAGGGGGTGTACACGAGGGTCAGGTTTCGATCCTGGGAACTGTGGGTTATGGGCCCACCATGTGGTAAAAAGTAGGAAGGTCGGTGACATCTTGTACGATCATGTAAGCCAGGCATGTCAGAGGATAGTCTGTCGGTTATGTCGGCAACAACATCGGTACCAAGGGCGAGGGACGAAGAGAACCATTTTCCTGCTCGTTAAACGAGGCGGACCAATAGGCAAAGTTCTCGTCCATCGGTGGTTACCGAAATGCCATCAACAAATGCAACAGGGTCTTATTGACACGGTTGTACACCAAGGTGTTTACATAAGCAGGAGAAAATTGCTGCTTAGATCATATAGATCACCAGAAAGGTTAAACAAGACAACGAAAAGGAAAATGTGGTTATCAGATTAAACAGGACAATGGAAAGGAAAATGTGTATAAACACATATTTCAAGGATATATCCTTCCCAAGGACAAGCAGAGAATGATATCCTTGGCAGGATATAACGTATAAAACTCTTTAGGTAAGGTGAGAGAAATTTCATGACTTTACCCATACAACGGTGTTTGGATAGTTGAGCAGGAAACATTTAGCATTGGGCTTCAAATGTTCCGGTTGAAAATCGGATTACCATAGACATGTTTCGAGATAGCGTTGACATGGTCAACAGGTGAAGATCATACCTTGGGAACAAAAAGGATCCATCAAGAACAACTTATAACATAAGTCTTACAATTTCGTCACGAAGGAATGGATAACCTTGCTAAAAGGAAACTATAACAATAGGTCCTCCGGCCAGGTGTGATGGGCATGACATCACCTTACCGGGTCATATAAAGACCAATCTTATAACTCTGAAAATATGATCCAACCATCATATCTGACCGATATTCAGATCTGATTGGTGTCAGGATACCTCAGACTCAGGATGTCTGAGAAGAAAAGGTGCAACAAAAATTGACGGGATGACATTATTGACACAAAAGATGGTAATAATCCAAGGTAAAGAAGAACAATTGTTGGATAGCATGGATCTCAAGGTATAACACAAAACACTAACAAGTTTGTGTTGAACGGAAGGCAATAAAGTGGTCGATGATAACACAATCATCGAGGGGCAAGGATGGTATTTCCCATCATGAATTCGATTCAGACATGGAAGAAGGCATATCATTCTTGGTGATGATCACGACACATTTGTCGAGAGTTTTCCTGAAGATGTAATTGATCGACGATGACATCAAGTCAAATGAATGATGGAGCGAAAGGTTATTGGAACCACGGTTACAACACAAACTCGAAATCAAGCTTGTTGTTTAAGGTGAAAGGGTATGACGAGGAAGATCGACGTAAGCTTAGCTATCGTCCCAAATTGTGCTCCCGGAAGAAGGACCAGATAGTACAGTTAAAATTAGCACTATCATGATATAGCCGACCAGGCTAGGAATGACGTGATCGAGTTCAAACTCGTAAGTAAAGAAGATTACTAATAGTTGTTTAATCACGATGCGGACTCGATTCAGTTACCGATGTCCTTGAGTGTTTAATAACTCAGGGCCTGTGAAAAATTGGAATCAGTGAGAATGTAGCACTTGATGGAGAACTCATAAGAAGTTATGCAGTTCCATGATAATCTCGAGATACCAGGGGGGTAATACTCGACGACAGATCAAAGTAGAGGTTGGACTAGGGTAATGCTCTGCAGAAGACAAGTGCTTAAACTTGCACGAGAAATGGTATTTAAAAGAGAACATGTGCGGAATCCACGATCATAAAGGATCGAACCACGGATACAAGATGTACTTATAATCAAGGGGGTAATTGTTTTTACGAGCAGCTTCCATGATAAGTTATACATCGTGTCCATGGGCATGAACGCAAGGTTCAAGGTCGACTCCCACTTCTTCAATGTATAACCTTCCATTCACTTTTCGCTTTGATAAAGGCATTAGTGCTGAAAGTTTTAGCTGGTGAAATACCAGATGAGTATGACTCGTGAAAACTTCCGAGTTCACACATATAAAGGAAGGCATAGGTTCAACCTGTCAGGGTATTGTGGAAACATATACCACAAGCTTCAATAGTAAATACCACCAGCACAAAAGCAGAGCATGGTTGGCCAAGCAGATGATACAATTTACCAAAGGCATTATGTATCAGGTAAATAACTCACAAGAATTTTGGTTGTGAAGGACATTGTCGGATAATAACCCGGCAATGGGTATGGCGGTCCACAACGGGGCTGATGTGAATATCGGTACTCAATCAAAGGAAGAAGGAATGCCAAGGCATCGGATTATAGAAACAACTGACTAATTCAAAGCTTAATGCAAAGAAATTTTATGATTTCCAAATCAAGGGATCAGAAGCAATCGTTCTGATCGAAATTGAATAAGTTCAATAGACTTAGAAGCACAACTGACCAAGGCATTGATTGGTCAAGAACCAGCTCATACCCAAATGACGTCTGAGTCGGAAGGATAATCCTAGGATTTGGCTGATGATTGTGAAAATTCGCAACGTATTGAATCAATAGACTCAAAAATGATAGTGACAAAGGATGCCAATAAGATTATTATACTTATAGGATTAACCATAATGCAAGCAAGTAAGAATTTCAAGAACAACAGGCTGTTGAGGATTTCCGCTAGATTAAATAGTATTTCGAAGGCTTTGGTGAAATACATGAATCAACTAGGATGAGCGGATACTCGATAAGTGCGAGGAATTATCCGAAGGGGGGGTATTCATTAGGCAAGAACTTCAGGGCAGTAAGCTCAAAGGATTCTCGGAACAACGGAGAGCAGTTCAGGGCATCTTGTAATAACAAGATCAATGGGATTAATGTAGGCAAGTGTGTTCAGTTATCCATACAGATAATAGTGGTAGGGATTTGCAAAAGCGGTCGGCACAAGCGTCTCGCGAAAACAATAAATAGCATCTACGGAACCTTCTGGTGCAGCAGGCGATCATTGTAATAAGGGGCTCTCCGGGAGGAAGTAGTTACGAGAACCTAGAGTCAGATTTAGTAAAATCATTTAACCCGAATAGAAGAAAGATCAGAGTCCCAGAGTATAGGTTGAGGAATAAAAGATCCTAATACCACCCGATGGCGACGTGGGCCCAGGGGTCGCACAGCCAAGTTAGTAAAACAATTTTCATCGACTAGACTCAACTTCGGCCAAGGAGCGTGGAAGGGGGATTCCTACAGGAAGTCGGCTCTGATACCAACTTGTGACGCCCCGATTCGGTCGTACACTAATCATACATGCAAACGTGTACGATCAAGATCAGGGACTCACGGGAAGATATCACAACACAACTCTACAAATAAAATAAGTCATACAAGCATCATATTACAAGCCAGGGGCCTCGAGGGCTCGAATACAAGAGCTCGATCATAGACGAGTCAGCGGAAGCAACAATATCTGAGTACAGACATAAGTTAAACAAGTCTTTCTTAAGAAGGCTAGCACAAACTAAGATACAGATCGAAAGAGGCGCATGCCTCCTGCCTGGGATCGACCTAAACTACTCCTGGTCGTTGTCAGCGGGCTGCACGTAGTAGTAGGCACCTCCCGAGTAGTAGTAGTCGTCGTCGACGGTGGCGTCTGGCTCCTGGGCTCCAACGTCTGGTCGCAGCAATCGGGTATAGGAAAGGGGAAAAGGGGGAGAAAAGCAATCGTGAGTACACATCCAAAGTACTCGCAAGCAAGGAGCTACACTACAATTGTATGCATTGGTATCAAATGGAAAAGGGGGTATCATATGTGGACTGAACTGCAGAATGCCGGATAAGAGGGGAATAGCTAGTCCTGTCGAAGACTACGCTTCTGGTAACCTCCATCTTGCAGCAGGAGAAGAGAATAGACTGAAGTCCTTCAAGTAGCATCACATAGCATAATCCTACCCGGCGATCCTCTCCTCGTCGCCCTGTGAGAGAGTGATCACCGGTTGTATCTGGCACTTGGAAGGGTGTGTTTTATTAAGTATCCGGTTCTAGTTGTCATAAGGTCAAGGTACAACTCCAAGTCGTCTTGTTACCGAAGATCACGACTATTCGAATAGATTAACTTCCCTGCAGGGGTGCACCACATAACCCAACACGCTCGATCCCATTTGGCCGGACACACTTTCCTGGGTCATGCCCGGCCTCGGAAGATCAACACGTTGCAGCCCTACCTAGGCACAACAGAGAGGTCAGCACGCCGGTCTAAATCCTATGGCGCAGGGGTCTGGGCCCATCGCCCATTGCACACCTGCACGTTGCAAACGCGGCCGGAAGCAGACCTAGACTAGCAGGCGTTCCAGTCCAATCCGGCGCGCGCCGCTCAGTCGCTGACGTCACGAAGGCTTCGGCTGATACCACAACGTCGAGTGCCCATAACTGTCCCCGCGTAGATGGTTAGTGCGCATAGGCCAGTAGCCAGACTCAGATCAAATACCAAGATCTCGTTAAACATGTTATCTTGAAATAACCGCGAACGCCGACCAGGGCCAGGCCCACCTCTCTCCTAGGTGATCTCAACCTACCCTGTCGCTTCGCCACAAAGATCCACTCAGAGGGCCGTCGGGACAAACGTCCTTTCGGACCCAATCCGTGAATCACTCGCGGGTACTCCTACGAGCCGACCCGTCTTTAGTCACCACAAGTATCATATATTATGTATAGGTATATACCCGTGATCAACTCCCGAGTGATCACGGCCCGATAGTATAGCATGGCAGACGGACAAGAATTTATGGTCATTGATGATAAACTAGCATCCTATACTAAGAATTAGGATTGCAGGTAAAGGTAACAACAGTAGTAGCAAGGACAGGCTATGCATCAGGATAGGATTAACGGAAAGCAGCAACATGCTACACTACTCTAATGCAAGCAGTATAGAGAGTAGAGTAGGCGATATCTGGTGATCAAGGGGGGGGGGCTTGCCTGGTTGCTCTGGCAAGAGAGAGGGGTCGTCAACACCGTAGTCATACTGGGTAGCAGCGGCGTCGGTCTCGATGTCTAGCGAGAGAAGAGGGGGGAGAAACAATAAATATAATGCAAACAAATGCATGACGATGCATGACATGACAAAGCGTGATGCTAGGCGTGCCCTAACGTGGTACGAGGTGGTACCAGTGAAGGGGGAAAACATCCGGGGAGTATCCCCGGTGTTTCGCGTTTTCGGGCAGAGGAGCCGAAGGGGGAAAGTTTTGTGTTCGCTATGCTAGGGATGCGTGGCGGACGAATGGGCTGCGTATCCGAGTTCGTCTCGTCGTTCTGAGCAACTTTCATGTACAAAGTTTTTCCATCTGAGTTACGGTTTATTTTATATTAAGTTTAAAAGATTTAAATCATTTTTAGGATTTATTTAATTATTTAAATCAACATTATCCATAATAGTAAATGATGACGTCGGCATGACATCATGCTGACGTCAGCAGTCAACTGTGCAGTTGACTGGGTCAACTACGTGTGGGTCCCGCATGTCATACACTGATTAGTTTAATTATGGTTTAGCTAATCTAATTACTGTTTAATTAAACTAACTAATTAATTAGATTAATTAAACATGATTAATTAGCTTAATTAACTAAATTAATTAATTAATTTCATTATTTATTTATTTATTTATATTTATTATTATTATTCTTTTTTTCATTTTCGTTCACAGGGGGGCCCATTCGTCTGTGGCCCAGAGGCCTATCGGGCGCAGGCTATCGGGCGCGGGCTATCGGGCGCGGGCACTGGCGAAGCCGCAACCCGATGTGGCGCAGCGGCCGCCCGCACGCTGCTTCAGGCGCGGCCAGCGGGGGGGAGGGGAGCCACGGCAAGCCGGGGCGCACGCTCACCGGCGGGCGGTGGTGGCCAGAGGAGCAGCGGTGCGCGGGGCAGAGCGGGCCGACGCGAGCGGCGGCTATGCCTAGAACAGGTGAAGCGGGACGCGGGGGTGGGGAGGCGGCGAGCAGGAGCAGCAGGGCGCGCGAGCGGCAAAGGGACGCATCGGCGCGACGCGACGCAGGCGGGACAAGCACTACAAGCGCGGGGCAACGGGGGCGTGGGCGCGGCCTCAAGTGGGTGAGCGTGTGCGGGCGCGAGTCCAACGGCGCGAGGGGCAGGGCCGTCGCAGGTGCGACGAGCTACGGCGCGGACCGAGCGGCGAGAGCGGGGTCGACGTGTGGTGACTGGACGGGAGGAAAGAAGGGTCAGAGGAGGGCCTCACATGCGGCGTCGATGCACGGGCGGAGAGGCTCGTAGGAGCCGAGTCGAGGGGGAAGTTGAGGACGGGCGACGACGGTGGGGCGGTCCGGCAACGGGGAGGGGCTCCGCGCGATGGCGGCGTCGAGGCAGAGGAGCTCCGGTGGGGTTGCCCCGACGAACGGCGACGGTGTTGCTGGAGATCCGACGAAGGTGCGACAGCGGCCGCAGGGGAGGGGACGACGCGGGCGTCTTGGCGGTGGCGGAGTCCGACGACGGGGTCGAGGCGCTAGTGATGTGGGGCGATGGGGTCAAGGCGCTTGCTCGATCCAGATGGGGAGGAAAGGGGAGATCGTGGGGGTGGGGTGCGAGTGGGGAGGTGTAGCAGTTAGGGTTTGCTGGGAGGGGGGTCTAGTAGGTAAGGCGCGCGGGGGTGGGCCATCAGGCCGCTCGGCCACACGGCCAACTGGGCCAAGGCCCAGTCGGGGTGGGGGGAGTTGTTTTTCTATCTTAGCTTGTGTTTTTATTTAATTTCTTTTTCTTGTTTTCTTTTACATACCAGTTTACTTTTGTTTTATATAAAATACAAAGGTTCTACCTAATTTAGTATTAGTAGTTAATGCCACTGCCACAAATATTTTGGCACATTAAATAAATTAGTTTATATTTGTTTATTATTTTAAGAGCATTAAAAAAATAGTTTTGTCGTTATTTTACATACTATAGTGCACTTAAATACTTTACAGAAGTGTGGTTTCATCACCAATATTTAGTATGGATTATTTGCCACAAATCAAACATTTTAGTTTTAATATTTTTGCTTGATTTTGAATTTTGAATTCGAACCGGGTTCGAACTAACGCGGGTTTATCAACAGTAACCGAGGTGACATGGCATCATTAGCAGGGAATTATTGTAGTCTAATTATCCGGGCGTCACACTCGGCCCTGGATCGGGGCGCCCCTCTGATCTGGCGGCCGGTGGGTCGGAGTTTGCCGGATCCGCCCGGATCTGGCCGGCTGGCCCTGCCTTGTCCTGACTGGCTTGGGACGCGGTGTGGCGATCCCTGGTGGTGGCGGTGTGGGTCTTTCTCCATGCTTCGACAGGATGTGTGCGGTGGGTGGATGCCGGGGCAGCGGCCTCGGGTGGTGTGGACGGCGTTGCCTCTGCGGGCGACGGCCGTGGGTGCTGGTGAAGGAAATATGCCCTAGAGGCAATAATAAAGTTATTATTTATTTCTTTATATCATGATAAATGTTTATTATCCATGCTAGAATTGTATTATCCAGAAACATAATACTTGTGTGAATACATAGACAAACTAAACGTCACTAGTGTGCCTCTACTTGACTAGCTCGTTAATCAAAGATGGTTATGTTTCCTAACCATATACATGTGTTGTCATTTGATTAACGGGATCACATAATTAGGAGAATGATGTGATTGACATGACCCATTCCATTAGCTTAGCACCCGATCGTTTAGTATGTTGCTATTGCTTTCTTCATGACTTATACATGTTCCTATGACTATGACATTATGCAACTCCCGTTTGCCGGAGGAACACTTTGTGTGCTACCAAACGTCACAACGTAAGTGGGTGATTATAAAGGAGCTCTATAGGTGTATCCAAAGGTACATGTTGGGTTGGCGTATTTCGAGATTAGGATTTGTCACTCCGATTGTCGGAGCGGTATCTCTGGGCCCTCTTGGTAATGCACATCACATAAGCCTTGCAAGCATTGAAACTAATGAGTTAGTTGCGAGATGATGTATTACGAAACGAGTAAAGAGACTTGCCGGTAACGAGATTGAACTAGGTATTGAGATACCGATGATCGAATCTCGCACAAGTAACATACCGATGACAAAGGGAACAAAGTATGTTGTTATGCGGTCTGACCGATAAAAGATCTTCGTAGAATATGTGGGAGCCAATATGAGCATCCAGGTTCCGCTATTGGTTATTGACCGGAGACATGTCTCGGTCATGTCTACATTGTTCTCGAACCCGTAGGGTCCACACGCTTAACGTTACGATGACAGTTTCATTATGAGTTTATATATTTTGATGTACCGAAGTTTGTTCGGAGTCCCGGATGTGATCACAGACATGACGAGGAGTCTCGAAATGGTCGAGACATAAAGATTGATATATTGGACGGCTATATTCGGACACCGGAAGTGTTCCGGGTGATTTCGGAGAAAACTAGAGTCCCGGAGGGTTACCGGAACCCCCCCCCCCCGGGAGAAGTAATGGGCTTTATGGGCCCTAGTGGAGAGAGAGAGGGGCGGCCAGGGTGGGCCGCGCGCCCCCTCCCCCTCTGGTCCGAATTGGACTAGGAG
Source organism: Triticum urartu (assembly GCF_003073215.2). Lineage (NCBI taxonomy): Eukaryota > Viridiplantae > Streptophyta > Magnoliopsida > Poales > Poaceae > Triticum > Triticum urartu. Next base: position 276,964,240 of record NC_053022.1, read on the forward strand.
AGGGGGGGCGGCGCCCCCTTTCCTTCTCCCTCTCCCCCTTCCTTTCCCCCTCCTAGTAGGAGTAGGAAAGAGGGGAGTCCTACTCCTACTAGGAGGAGGACTCCTCCTCCTTGGCGCGCCCCAAGGGCCGGCCGGCCTCCCCCTTGCTCCTTTATATACGGGGGCAAGGGGGCACCTCTAGACACACAAGTTGATCTTCAAGATTGTTTTCTTAGCCGTGTGCGGTGCCCCCCTCCACCATAGTCCTCGATAATATTGTAGTGGTGCTTAGGCGAAGCCCTGCGATAGTAGAACATCAAGATCGTCACCACGCCGTCGTGCTGACGGAACTCTTCCCCGACACTTTGCTGGATCGGAGTCCGGGGATCGTCATCGAGCTGAACGTGTGCTAGAACTCGGAGGTGTCGTAGTTTCGGTGCTTGATCGGTTGGGCCGTGAAGACGTACGACTACATCAACCGCGTTGTCATAACACTTCCGCTGTCGGTCTATGAGGGTACGTAGACTACACTCTCCGCTCTCGTTGCTATGCATCACCATGATCTTGTGTGTGCGTAGGAAAATTTTGAAATTACTACGTTCCCCATCAGTGGCATCCGAGCCTGGTTTTATGCGTTGATGTTGTGCACGAGTAGAACACAAGTGAGTTGTGGGCGATATAAGTCATACTGCTTACCAGCATGTCATACTTTGGTTCGGCGGTATTGTTGGATGAAGCGGCCCGGACCGACATTATGCGTACGCTTACGCGAGACTGGTTCTACCGACATGCTTTGCACACAGGTGGCTGGCGGGTGTCAGTTTCTCCAACTTTAGTTGAACCGAGTGTGGCTACGCCCGATCCTTGCGAAGGTTAAAACAACACCAACTTGACAAACTATCGTTGTGGTTTCTGATGCGTAGGTAAGATTGGTTCTTGCTTAAGCCCGTAGCAGCCACGTAAAACTTACAACAAACAAAGTAGAGGACGTCTAACTTGTTTTTGCAGGGCATGTTGTGATGTGATATGGTCAAGACATGATGCTAAATTTTATTGTATGAGATGATCATATTTTGTAACCGAGTTATCGGCAACTGGCAGGAGCCATATGGTTGTCGCATTATTGTATGCAATGCAATCGCCCTACAATGCTTTACTTTATCACTAAGCGGTATCAATAGTCATAGAAGCATAAGATTGGCGAGACGACAATGATGCTACGATGGAGATCAAGGTGTCGTGCCGGTAACGATGGTGATCATGACGGTGCTTCGAAGATGGAGATCGCAAGCACAAGATGACGATGGCCATATCATATCACTTATATTGATTGCATGTGATGTTTATCTTTTATGAATCTTATCTTGCTTTGATTGACGATAGCATTTTAAGATGATCTCTCACTAATTATCAAGAAGTGTTCTCCCTGAGTATGCACCGTTGCGAAAGTTCTTCGTGCTGAGACACCACATGATGATCGGGTGTGATAGGCTCTACGTTCAAATACAACGGGTGCAAAACAGTTGCACACGTGGAATACTCAGGTTATACTTGACGAGCCAAGCATATACAGACCTCGGAACACGGAGACCGAAAGGTCGAGCGTGAATCATATAGTAGATATGATCAACATAGTGATGTTCACCAATGAAACTACTCCATCTCACGTGATGATCGGACATGGTTTAGTTGATTTGGATCACGTGATCACTTAGAGGATTAGAGGGATGTCTATCTAAGTGGGAGTTCTTTAGTAATATGATTAATTGAACTTAAATTTATCATGAACTTAGTACCTGATAGTATCTTGCTTGTTTATGTTTGATTGTAGATAGATGGCCCGTGCTGTTGTTCCGTTGAATTTTAATGTGTTCCTTGAGAAAGCAAAGTTGAAATATGATGGTAGCAATTACACGGATTGGGTCCGTAACGTGAGGATTATCCTCATTGCTGCACAGAAGAATTACGTCCTGGAAGCACCGCTGGGTGCCAGGCCTGCTGCTGGAGCAACACCAGATGTTATGAACGTCTGGCAGAGCAAAGCTGATGACTACTCAATAGTTCAGTGTGCCATGCTTTACGACTTAGAATCGGGACTTCAACGACGTTTTGAACGTCATAGAGCATATGAGATGTTCCAGGAGTTGAAGTTAATATTTCAAGCAAATGCCGGAATTGAGAGATATGAAGTCTCCAATAAGTTCTATAGCTGCAAGATGGAGGAGAATAGTTCTGTCAGTGAGCATATACTCAAAATGTATAATAATCACTTGATTCAATTGGGAGTTAATCTTCGAGATGATTGCGTCATTGACAGAATTCTCCAATCACTTCCACCTAGCTACAAGAGCTTCGTGATGAACTATAATATGCAAGGGATGGTTAAGACAATTCCCGAGCTCTTCGCAATGCTGAAAGCTGCGGAGGTAGAAATCAAGAAGGAGCATCAAGTGTTGATGGTCAACAAGACCACTAGTTTCAAGAAAAAGGGCAAAGGGAAGAAGAGGGGAACTTCAAAAGGAACAGCAAGCAAGTTGTTGCGCAGGAGAAGAAACCCAAATCTGGACCTAAGCCTGAAACTGAGTGCTTCTACTGCAAGCAGACTGGTCACTGGAAGCGGAACTGCCCCAAGTATTTGGCGGATAAGAAGGATGGCAAGGTGAACAAAGGTATATATGATATACATGTTATTGATGTGTGCCTTACTAATGCTCGCAGTAGCACCTGGGTATTTGATACTGGTTTTGTTGCTAATATTTGCAACTCGAAACAGGGACTACGGATTAAGCGAAGATTGGCTAAGGACGAGGTGACGATGCGCGTGGGAAATGGTTCCAAAGTCGATGTGATCGCGGTCGGCACGCTACGTCTACATCTACCTTCGGGATTAGTATTAGACCTAAATAATTGTTATTTGGTGTCAGCGTTGAGCATGAACATTATATCTGGATCTTGTTTAATGCGAGACGGTTATTCATTTAAATCAGAGAATAATGGTTGTTCTATTTATATGAGTAATATCTTTTATGGTCATGCACCCTTGTAGAGTGGTCTATTCTTATTAAATCTCGATAGTAGTGACACACATATTCATAATGTTGAAGCCAAAAGATGCAGAGATGATAATGATAGTGCAACTTATTTGTGGCACTGCCGTTTAGGTCATATCGGTGTAAAGCGCATGAAGTAACTCCATACTGATGGACTTTTGGAACCACTTGATTATGAATCACTTGGTACTTGCGAACCGTGCCTTATGGGCAATATGACCAAAACACCGTTCTCCGGTACTATGGAGAGAGCAACAGATTTGTTGGAAATCATACATACAGATGTATGTGGTCCGATGAATGTTGAGGCTCGTGGCGGATATCGTTATTTTCTCACCTTCACAGATGACTTAAGCAGATATGGGTATATCTACTTAATGAAACATAAGTCTGAAACATTTGAAAAGTTCAAAGAATTTCAGAGTGAAGTTGAAAATCATCGTAACAAGAAAATAAAATTCCTACGATCTGATCATGGAGGAGAATATTTGAGTTACGAGTTTGGTGTACATTTGAAACAATGCGGAATAGTTTCGCAACTCATGCCACCCGGAACACCACAGCATAATGGTGTGTCTGAACGTCGTAATCGTACTTTACTAGATATGGTGCGATCTATGATGTCTCTTACTGATTTACCGCTATCGTTTTGGGGTTATGCTTTAGAGACGGCCGCATTCACATTAAATAGGGCACCATCAAAATCCGTTGAGACGACGCCTTATGAACTGTGGTTTGGCAAGAAACCAAAGTTGTCATTTCTGAAAGTTTGGGGCTGCGATGCTTATGTGAAAAAGCTTCAACCTGATAAGCTCGAACCCAAATCAGAGAAATGTGTCTTCATAGGATATCCAAAAGAAACTATTGGATACACCTTCTATCACAGATCCGAAGGCAAGACTTTTGTTGCTAAATTCAGAAACTTTCTAGAGAAGGAGTTTCTCTCGAAAGAAATGAGTGGGAGGAAAGTAGAACTTGATGAGGTAACTGTACCTGCTCCCTTATTGGAAAGTAGTACATCACAGAAACCGATTTCTGTGACACCTACACCAATTAGTGAGGAAGCTAATGATGATGATCATGAAACTTCAGAACAAGTTACTACTGAACCTCGTAGATCAACCAGAGTAAGATCCGCACCAGAGTGGTACGGTAATCCTGTTCTGGAAGTCATGCTACTAGATCATGATGAACCTACGAACTATGAAGAAGCGATGGTGAGCCCAGATTCCGCAAAATGGCTTGAAGACATGAAATCTGAGATGGGATCCATGTATGAGAACAAAGTATGGACTTTGGTTGACTTGCCCAAAGATCGGCAAGCAATTGAGAATAAATGGATCTTCAAGAAGAAGACTGACGCTGACGGTAATGTTACTGTCTACAAAGCTCGACTTGTCGCAAAAGGTTTTCGACAAGTTCAAGGGATTGACTACGATGAGACCTTCTCACTCGTAGCGATGCTTAAGTCTGTCTGAATCATGTTAGCAATTGCCGCATTTTATGATTATGAAATTGGGCAGATGGATGTCAAAACTGCATTCCTGAATGGATTTCTAGAAGAAGAGTTGTATATGATGTAGCCGGAAGGTTTTGTCGATCCAAAGGGAGCTAACAAAGTGTGCAAGCTCCAGCGATCCATTTATGGACTGGTGCAAGCCTCTCGGAGTTGGAATAAACGCTTTGATAATGTGATCAAAGCATTTGGTTTTGTACAGACTTTTGGATAAGCCTGTATTTACAAAAAGGCGAGTGGGAGCTCTGTAGCATTTCTGATATTATATGTAGATGACATATTACTAATCGGAAATGATATAGAATTTCTGGATAGCATAAAGAGATATTTGAATAAGAGTTTTTCAATGAAAGACCTCGGTGAAGCTGCTTACATATTGGGCATTAAGATCTATAGAGATAGATCAAGACGCTTAATTGGACTTTCACAAAGCACATACCTTGACAAAATTTTGAAGAAGTTCAAAATGGATCAAGCAAAGAAAGGATTCTTGCCTGTGTTACAAGGTGTGAAATTGAGTAAGACTCAATGCCCGACCACTGCAGAAGATAGAGAGAAAATGAAAGATGTTCCCTATGCTTCAGCCATAGGCTCTATCATGTATGCAATGTTGTGTACCAGACCTGATGTATGTCTTGCTATAAGTCTAGCAGGGAGGTACCAAAGTAATCCAGGAGTGGATCACTGGACAGCGGTCAAGAACATCCTGAAATACCTGAAAAGGACTAAGGATATGTTTCTCGTATATGGAGGTGACAAAGAGCTCATCGTAAATGGTTACGTTGATGCAAGCTTTGACACTGATCCAGACGATTCTAAATCGCAAACCGGATACGTGTTTACATTAAACGGTGGAGCTGTCAGTTGGTGCAGTTCTAAACAAAGCGTTGTGGCGGGATCTACATGTGAAGCGGAGTACATAGCTGCTTCGGAAGCAGCAAACGAAGGAGTCTGGATGAAGGAGTTCATATCCGATCTAGGTGTCATACCTAGTGCATCGGGTCCAATGAAAATCTTTTGTGACAATACTGGTGCAATTGCCTTGGCAAAGGAATCCAGATTTCACAAGAGAACCAAACACATCAAGAGACGCTTCAATTCCATCCAGGATCTAGTCCAGGTGGGAGACATAGAGATTTGCAAGATACATACGGATCTGAATGTAGCAGACCCGTTGACTAAGCCTCTTCCACAAGCAAAACAGGATCAACACCAAAGCTCCATGGGTGTTAGAATCATTACTGTGTAAATCTAGATTATTGACTCTAGTGCAAGTGGGAGACTGAAGGAAATATGCCCTAGAGGCAATAATAAAGTTATTATTTATTTCCTTATATCATGATAAATGTTTATTATTCATGCTAGAATTGTATTATCCGAAACATAATACTTGTGTGAATACATAGACAAACTAAACGTCACTAGTGTGCCTCTAGTTGACTAGCTCGTTAATCAAAGATGGTTATGTTTCCTAACCATAGACATGTGTTGTCATTTGATTAACGGGATCACATCATTAGGAGAATGATGTGATTGACATGACCCATTCCATTAGCTTAGCACCCGATCGTTTAGTATGTTGCTATTGCTTTCTTCATGACTTATACATGTTCCTATGACTATGAGATTATGCAACTCCCGTTTGCCGAAGGAACACTTTGTGTGCTACCAAACGTCACAACGTAACTGGGTGATTATAAAGGAGCTCTACAGGTGTCTCCAAAGGTACATGTTGGGTTGGCGTATTTCGAGATTAGGATTTGTCACTCCGATTGTCGGAGAGGTATCTCTGGGCCCTCTCAGTAATGGACATCACATAAGACTTGCAAGAATTGCAACTAATGAGTTAGTTGCGAGATGATGTATTACGAAACGAGTAAAGAGACTTGCCGGTAACGAGATTGAACTAGGTATTGAGATACCGACGATCGAATCTCGGGCAAGTAACATACTGACAAAGAGAACAAAGTATGTTGTTATGCGGTCTGACTGATAAAAGATCTTCGTAGAATATGTGGGAGCCAATATGAGCATCCAGGTTCCGCTATTGGTTATTGACCGGAGACATGTCTCGGTCATGTCTACATTGTTCTCGAACCCGTAGGGTCCGCACGCTTAACGTTACGATGACAGTTTCATTATGAGTTTATATATTTTGATGTACCGAAGTTTGTTCAGAGTCCCGGATGTGATCACGGACATGACGAGGAGTCTCCAAATGGTCGAGACATAAAGATTGATATATTGGACGGCTATATTCGGACACCGGAAGTGTTCCGGGTGATTTCGGAGAAAACCGGAGTGCCGGAGGGTTACCGAAACCCCCCCGGGAGAAGTAATGGGCTTTATGGGCCCTAGTGGAGAGAGAGAGGGGTGGCCAGGGTGGTCCGCACGCCCCCTCCCCCTCTGGTCCGAATTGGACTAGGAGAGGGGAGGCGGCGCCCCCTTTCCTTCTCCCTCTCCCCCTTCCTTTCCCCCTCCTAGTAGGAGTAGGAAAGAGGGGAGTCCTACTCCTACTAGGAGGAGGACTCCTCCTCCTTGGCGCGCCCCAAGGGCCGGCCGGCCTGCCCCCTTGCTCCTCTATATACGGGGGCAGGGGGGCACCTCTAGACACACAAGTTGATCTTCAAGATCGTTTTCTTAGCCGTGTGCGGTGCCCCCCTCCACCATTGTCCTCGATAATATTGTAGTGGTGCTTAGGCGAAGCCCTGCGACAGTAGAACATCAAGATCGTCACCACGCCGTCGTGCTGACGGAACTCTTCCCCGACACTTTGCTGGATCGGAGTTCGGGGATCGTCATCGAGCTGAACGTGTGCTAGAACTCGGAGGTGCTGTAGTTTCGGTGCTTGATCGGTCGGGCCGTGAAGACGTACGACTACATCAACCGCGTTGTCATAACGCTTCCGCTGTCGGTCTACGAGGGTACATAGACTACACTCTCCCCTCTCGTTGCTATGCATCACCATGATCTTGTGTGTGCGTAGGAAAATTTTGAAATTACTACGTTCCCCAACAATCATTAGCAGGGAATTACTGTAGTCTAATTATTCAGTCGTCACACTCGGCCCTGGATTGGGGCGCCCCTCCGATCTGGCGGCCGGTGGGTAGGAGTTCGCTGGGTTCGCCCGGATCTGGTCGGCGTGGCCCTGCCTCGTCCTGACCGGCTTGGGACGTGGTGTGGCGATCCCTGGTGGTGGCGGTGTGGGTCTTTCTCCATGCTTCGACGGGATGTGTGCGGTGGGTGGATGCCGGGGTAGCGGCCTCGGGTGGTGTGGACGGTGTTGCCTCTGCGGGCAATGACCGTGGGTGCTGGTGGTCCGCGACTTCGGCCGCGCGGGCGGCGAGGTCTCGGTGGACGTCTACTACAGTGGGTCGGGGTGCCCCTGTTGGGTTCCGTAGTAATTTCAAAAAATTTCCTACGCACACACAAGATCATGGTGATGCATAGCAACGAGAGGGGAGAGTGCTATCTACGTACCCACGCAGACCGACTACGAAAGCGTTGACACAACGTAGAGGAAGTAGTCGTACGTCTTCACGATCCAACCGATCAAGCACCGAAACTACGGCACCTCCGAGTTCGAGCACACGTTCAGCTCGATGACGATCCCTGGACTCCGATCCAGCAAAGTGTCGGGGAAGAGTTCCGTCAGCACGACGGTGTGGTGATGATCTTGATGTACTACAGCAGCAGGGCTTCGCCTAAACTCCGCTACAGTATTATCGAGGAATATGGTGGCTGGGGGCACCGCACACGGCTAAGGAATAGATCACGTGGATCAACTTGTGTGTTCTAGGGTGCCTCTGCCTCAGTATCTAAAGGACTAGAGGGGGGAGGCTGGCCGGCCAAGGTGTGGCGCGCCAGGAGAGTCCTACTCCCTCTGGGAGTAGGATTCCCCCCCCCCAATCCTAGTTGGAATAGGATTCGCGGAGGGGGAAAAGAGAGAGAGGGGGCCGGCCACCTCTCCTAGTCCTAATAGGACTAGGGGAAGGGGGAGGCGCGCAGCCCACGTAGGGCTGCCTCTTCTCTTTTCCACTAAGGCCCATCATGGCCCATTTAGCTCCCGGGGGGTTCCGGTAACCTTCCCGGTACTCCGGTAAAATCCCGATTTCACCCGGAACACTTCCGATATCCAAACATAGGCTTCCAATATATCAATATTTATGTCTCGACCATTTCGAGACTCCTCGTCATGTCCGTGATCACATCCGGGACTCCAAACAACATTCGGTACATCAAAATGCATAAACTCATAATATAACTGTCATTGTAACCTTAAGCGTGCGGACCCTACGGGTTCGAGAACAATGTAGACATGACCGAGACACGTCTCCGGTCAATAACCAATAGCGGGACCTGGATGCCCATATTGGCTCCTACATATTCTACGAAGATCTTTATCGGTCAGACCGCATAACAACATACGTTGTTCCCTTTGTCATCGGTATGTTACTTGCCCGAGATTCGATCGTCGGTATCCAATACCTAGTTCAATCTCGTTACCGGCAAGTCTCTTTACTCGTTCTGTAATACATCATCTCGCAACTAACTCATTAGTTGCAATGCTTGCAAGGCTTATGTGATGTGCATTACCGAGAGGGCCCAGAGATACCTCTCCGACAATCGGAGTGACAAAACCTAATCTCGAAATACGCCAACCCAACATGTACCTTTGGAGACACATGTAGTACTCCTTTATAATCACCCAGTTACGTTGTGACGTTTGGTAGTACCCAAAGTGTTCCTCCGGTAAACGGGAGTTGCATAATCTCATAGTTATAGGAACATGTATAAGTCATGAAGAAAGCAATAGCAACATACTAAACGATCGGGTGCTAAGCTAATGGAATGGGTCATGTCAATCAGATCATTCTCTTAATGATGTGATCCCGTTAATCAAATGACAACTCATTGTTCATGGTTAGGAAACATAACCATCTTTGATTAACGAGCTAGTCAAGTAGAGGCATACTAGTGACACTTTGTTTGTCTATGTATTCACACATGTATTATGTTTCCGGTTAATACTATTCTAGCATGAATAATAAACATTTATCATGATTATAAGGAAATAAATAATAACTTTATTATTGCCTCTAGGGCATATTTCCTTCAGCCCCGTCACCCGGCATGCCTGCTTCGATGAAGTCGAACGCCTTCTCCGGCTGCGTGCGCTCCTCTGGCCAGGTCTTTGGCCGAGTGGACGGGATGGGGCAGGTCCGGGGGAAACCCTTGGCCGTCGGCGAAGGCCACGACAATGGCGGCGCCTTTGCTGGGCGTCGGTTCCCTTCTTGGAGGCCTTGTCGAGGTCCTCTCCCATCTTTCACTATGCTCTTCTTTTGGGCGAAAGCTCTAGTTCCCCTTGTGGGCGACGGCGTCGTACCCTCGTCGCGCTCCTTTTTGAAGGCGTGGCCTTGGGTTCCCGGAAGCACGGTGGGCGCTTTGCGGTGTGTGTGAGGTGTTTGGCAGCGGCAATGTGTGCAACGTTTCATCTATTCTACCGCCGGTCTTCATCTTGTGGTAGCGCTCCTTCGGCTTGGAGATGGAAAGGCATAGGTGGTGGTCGTCGTTTGGCGTCATGGTGCCATCGATGGCGGAGGAACCTGTCAAGGTTGGTACCTCAATCTGCTCTGAAATTGGACCAGTGGAAGATGGTGGCGATGACACATGTGAGTGCGTCGGACTGGATTGTGCCCCGAACCCGTTATGTGGCTCGGTCGGAGATTCCGGCTTTAGATATTAGGTTTAGGTGAGAGGTCTGGGTATATGGCCCAGTTTGCACCCCTTCATCATATGGATAGGAGTGGGGGCATATGTTGCCAAGATGGCGGTTTCAGGCATATTGTTGTACTACTTTGTAAGGTCCTCGAGAATAATCAATAAAATGGCTGCATGCATCTCCCAGATGCAGAGGCCGGGGGTCATCCTCCTTTTCTAAAAAAAAGTTGACGATGATCCGGGAGAACAGAAAGAAGCCACTCTAAAATTTGTCTAAACCATAAATCATCACATGACCACCTTAGTACAATACGAATATATGTATATGCACATATACTCATCTATGATGGTTGAAATGAAAAATGTACAACATGAAAGTCGTGTGAAACATTGAGATGAAGTTATTGGCACAACCATTTTCTTTCCGGGTCTGACTAGGATCGACACGGCCTACCGAACGCATCATGCCGACTCCAATGTTGTCAACAACAAAAAAAATCCAAGCCGACTCCAAAAGCACTTGCATGCTCGGCTACTGACTCGGATGTGGCTGCCGCGGCGTACGCTTGTATCTTCCTGCTTCTTCAGTCCCTGATCCGTCTGTATCATGCAGCAACACATGCAATTTTCCTTCAACCTAGCTGGCCACTGAAATCGTACGACAATGAAACTATGCAATACAAATGAAACATGAACTAGACCTATGCAACAAAGTTAACACTAACAGCCTCTCGGTCTCAACATCCGAAGATGCACACAACTGGTAATCAATGCGTGGTCAAGAAACACCTATTCGTAGGTTGATGTGGGCTCAAACTGTTTGCCGAAAAGGAACGCTGTCGACTTGGATCCACACCCGCGTGGGCTCGATGGGGACTTGGACAGTCTTCCGCTCGGCGGAGCTGGACTTATCACGTGATAGCCAAACCAAGTGCACTGACCACGTGCTACGTCACAATTCTACTAGTAGTATTATACCGTATATATTGCATCTAAGTACTAAGCTGCAGAGGATGTCCCCACCGATCTGTCGGAACTTGGAAAGTAGGAACAAGTAGCTACCTGAGCACAGCGCCAATAGAACAGCTGATGTTGCATAGATTCTGACACTAGGCACTAATAAAATTTACAAACAATCCCCTCCTGTTTAGAGGGATACGGAACAAACGCACCCCGTTTTCTATTCCTCAGTCCTTCGAGATGCTTCCGTATGCATGTGGCGCTTGCAGCTGCATGCAGGCGTGCCCACGTGTACACCCGTACAGAAACACTTCACGAAATAACACCAACCAAGCTTACACCAGGAGCCACAGGACAAGCAACAACACAACAACAGAAAATAATTTTCAGAAAAAAATGGCTTCAGTTCACATTATTTTTTGTGCTGGTGTGCTTTGGTGCGTGCGTCCAGCACCGCACTCCGTCCGATCGTTCGCAGAGGACAAGCTATAGGACGAAACGGATACAGTTGCCACGGTAGCTTTCGAGGCGCGTACGACAGCTCGGAGAAAAGCGACGTGGAAATTCGCGTGTTATTTTGCTCGGTCCTCGCGTGGGCTAGCTAGGCGCAGGCACTGATCGGGTCTTGTTTAATCCCGCCGTGGATTCATGCGATGCGTCATGGCCTCGTGGGTGGCGATGCCGAAACGAGCGAAGGGGAACAAACACCGGCGCCGGTCGAGGTAGTAGGAATAGAATCTCGTTCGAGTTCCGAGAATGCTTTTGGCATTGGCTCTCCATGCACGGGGCACACGGAGATGCGGTGGTACGAAGCAGCTAGCACCTACCGCAACATACTTATTCTGATGCTGCGCGCTCGAGTAGATCTCATTCTGATGCTGCCTCCGCTACGAACGGGAGCCTCGTTTTCAGTCCTCTAGTACGAAGAATATGGGTGAGCATGTACGAACGAGCAATTTAAGTTAGAGCTACAGTTTGATGCTTGTGACACTTGTGGATGGTGGATTGCATTGCACGCCCTACTGCGTATGAGAGATGACGTCGACACCCAAAACAGACAAGCACCCCAACAACTTGTACTCCTACACAAGAGCTCATGCTTGCGATTCATTGCTCACGAGAATAACATGAGAATTTTAGTTGTACAACTTTGCGATCGAATTGAGGCATCGAGGAAACTGGGTGACAAATGTGGAAATATACGCTGGGAGTCGCTAGGACTAGTTTTCCTACATCATCAGCGCTTCGCTTGATAAATTCTTCTGTTAGCTGTTTCTCTCTTGTATGCTGATTTCAGCTCCAGAACCGTTGGACAGCGACGTCTATCTGCCGTGCAAATTTCCAGATCTAAGAGTAAATTTCTCACAGCTTTGGGTTTCCGCGACAGAGTATGCATGTAGGTACCGAGCACAACCCCTTAGTGAAGATGAAGATGGTCGCGTGATGAAGATGAAGATGATTGAGTGGCAATGTATCAGGACTGCAAAAACAAGGGGCAGTCCAGCACAATCGCTATCGGTAGTACGTAGCCAATATGCAAAGCAGAACGGATGAAGCTGTGGTCACAATCAACTCCTGCAATGAGATGTCCACCGATTAGTTTTGCTGTTATTACTCTATAAAAAAAATAGTTTGCTGTTGCAAGATACTCCATCCGTCCCATAATATAGGAGCGTTTTTTGACACTAATGTACATAAAAGAGAATATTCGTTTTTTTAGAGTACATAAAAGAGAATATTCATTTTTTTATTCATGTTTTCCACCAGAAAAGCATCATGCACTTGCTCCAGTGACCTTTCTAGTTAAAATACTTTGAGGAGTACTAACTTGCTAGCTTTCTAGTTCATGCTAAATATCCTTTTTGGCAAAAAAAGAAGGAAGAAAAAAGTTGCCTCAGATGTTAAGTAAACCAAGCACATTGACTCATCCGTATTATAAACCTAAATGTAGTTTTAAACTCCAAGAACAAATATCCACAAGTTTGGCATAATAAAAATTGATACTTCTAATCCATCGTAAAAAAATGAAACCATACCAAGCAACAATACACACATATCGCCATGCATACTGTACCTGGAAGTTATAAACAACAGAAGGAATATAGTGACCAAGAAACTGGGAGAAATTGGCCAGTCCGGTATAACCCTGAAAGCAAAAGGATACAAAGAAGTCATACTGAGAAGCGATTAAGAAAGCTGGAGAAACAACACGGGAAGAGAAACTAATACAACTAATCTGGATTGCGCTGTATTTGAACAGTTCACTAACCAGGGATGCAGCAAATATCGATCCAAGTACCAAACCCAAACTACGAAGCACTCGCTTTGCCATATGTATACCTCGGCCTTCAACCTCACCGTACTCCTGCCATAAACATTGTATTTGGATATTATGTTCAATCACTCATCGAGTAAATAATATGTCTAGTGAATAGGGTAATAACTAATTAGAAGAAGTACAAGTGATCCAATATTCCATCTGTTGACAGCACCACCTTGTTCAGAACCCCAAAACTGCATTTAGCTAAATTTGGTGCACAACCATTATCCTCTTTAAAAACATGTGCATGTCTTCCTACTAAAATATATGAAAACAAACTTAAAACAAGCATGTACTAACATAATAAAGCATTTTCAACTCAAGGAGATGCCATTCACTCTATAAGATGTCTTCTTTCATGAAGTGTGAAGCTACAAACTATTGGCCTAGTAAAAAACACACATTGGACTATTGCACAGAAGAAATAAATGAATTTTAATGACAAGTGTGTTCTTCCAAGCATTATAATAAAAAGGGGGGAGGAAAAACATCTCACTTTAACTCCCATGATTCCAAAGGTATATTTTTGTTATTATATTTGTACTACCTAAACAAACCCTGGACCAATAGATCGTTCATGTTAATGCCAACATTGTGTAGAAACTACTCCGTACTTAGGAAGATCCTTACATTGTATACAGGAGTTATTACTGGCTCCGTAGACTTCAGTTTCTCAAGTACTCGATAGAAATAAGCAAAACACAAAAATTGCAAGCGTTTCCAGTCTGCATGGCCCATGGTCAATATGCACGTGATCCGCAAGAAAATATACAAACGAACATAATAGAACAAACTACATATGTTTGCTGATTCCATCAATATAATTAAGTGCGACGAGATAAATGTGCATACTGACCAGGGACCCCTCCCAGCCCCCGCGTCGCTCCCAGGGGCGACTCGGGAGGCGAAACCCTAGCCGCCGCCCAGGCTCCCCTCCTTCCCCTCCCTCTCCTCGCCGTCGCCGGAGGATGCCGGCGGGCAAAGCCCTCACCGGTGGACGGCGGCGGCGGGGCCCTCGTTCGTGTGCTCGCGCGCTGCTGCTGGGCGCGCTGGAGCGGCGGGAGCGCGCGGTGGCGCGGCGGGCGGCCGTTTGCTCGCGGGGAGGTCGAGATGGGGTGGACTGCGTGCGCGGTGGCGCTGCCATGGCGGCCGCCGGCCGCTGATGCGTGCGGCAGAGTTGAGGGCGCCCAGATCTGGGCCGCACGAGCCCGCCCAGGCTCTGCCCCCACCAACCCTTCTCCCTCCTCCCACCCCTCCCGGCCGCCGCCGGCGGTTGCCGCTGGGTTAGTAAGCACGTGTGCGGCGACCCTGACGGTTGCTGCTCCGCTGTGCCCCGGCGGATCCTGGCGGCGGAGGCTGCGGGCCAGCGCGGCGGCGGCGTGGTGCAGGTGGCTGCTGCCGCCTGCTGGACGCGCTCCCGATGGTGGCCGGCCTGCTGGAGCTGCGCTGGTCGATGCCCACTCCTGCGACGACAACGTTTCTAGGCTTCCCCCATGTGTGTTGGTCTTTTCCGACGATTCTGCGCCATGCCTGGTCTGCCACTGCATCTGAGGTATTCGTTCTTGGGTCGGGGCGAAATCCCCGCGTGGCGACGACCTGCGCTGTCTACGGCGACGCCCGAGGGTGCCGTCACCTCCTTGGAGGCGTTGGCATGACCCTGACCGGACCTCCTCCTCGAGCACCGGGAGAAATCCTAGGTCCGGCCTCCCGGACCGGGCAGCGGCGGCGTCTCAACGCCGTTCCCCTCTTGATGGCGCTGCTTTGGCTGCAAGTGGAGTTCTTGATGCGACAGATGGTGGTTGGCGATGCATCGCTCTGGCGTAGACTGCTACACAAGGAGCAGGTCGCAACGTTTGCCTGCGCTGGCGCTCCCCAATGAATGCTACACCAGTTCCAATCAGGCCCTGCCTTCACCCGCCGACTCTCTAGGCACATGGGTGCGAGGTACGTCGGCCTGGGCAGTCCTGAAGCTGCATTCGTCCCTGGAAGTGTCTTGCAATGGCAGTGATGCTGCCCTGTTGCTCCGAGTCTCGGTGCTTCGCCATTTTGGCTGGAGGCAAGGCTGGGCGAGGCCTAATGTCGTTGAGTGTCTGTAGTTGAGGGCACCTCCTCACCTAGCTGTAGTCATTTGGTGAGGATGGTCGTGTGTGTGTGTGTGTCCCTCCTTTCTGAAGGTTGTACCCCCGATGTCTTCCTGTTCAATGCAATGAAACGCAACTCTTTTGCGTTTTCTCGAAAAAAAAATGTGCATACTTTCATAGAACAATTTGAAAAGGTACAAATGCATAGAACATTTAAGCTAAAGCTAAATTATTCCGAAGTAATGCTAAAATATGAAAAAAGAAAAGAGAAACATCATTCAGTCGTTTCCAAGTTAAACTTCTGTGTTTGAGACAACATGGAGTGGAGCTGACCAAAGCAGTACTGCAGTTTTTTACTAAAACACAAAAAATATTAATAATTGCATATGGAATCATTTAGATTTTTTATGGATATTTCAGAAAAGAATTTCTTACAAATGTTGCTGATATTGCCATATTTATCTGGAGGTCCTTTGCAGTCGCTCTAGAGTATCTGGAAGATGACCAGTATCAACATATTATAAACAGCATTATCCAATGCCCAGCGTGAATATATTTTGCATAGAACTAGCATAAAGACTTCACATTTATCAGTAACATGTGAACAGATCAACATTCATCTAAGAGAAGTCAAAATAAGGGTCTATCTATAAGCAAAATAAATAAATAAATAAATAAGGACCAAACAAACCGATTAACCTACTCGCTCACTGGTTTGGTGTTCCAACCGTCAGCTCAGCCAGTCAACCCGTGGTTCAAAATTTCGAACATAATATATTAAATTGATTTCAAATTAAATATAAGCTGATAGCACTTCATATGCTCTAAAAATAGTCTACAACTTACTTGCCACATTTCTCACAAAGGCTATGTAGCCCATGTTTGTATTGGACCCCAGCTTGATGGGTTTGAGGCCTCAGCTTCACGCCAGGGTCACATGCTTTATTTTGGTACTATTTTCTCAGTTTTCAAGTCAAACAACCTTTTAGGCAAAAAGGACCGGATCAGGCACCAGTTCTGGTTTATTCTGGTTGGACCACAAGTCTGGTTTTGTAAACAATGTTTGTAAGGGCATATTTGACACGTGCAGCTTTCACAGAATTAGTTCCATTCCCACAGGAAACGAGACAACTCCCGCAAATCAAAGAGGCCCTAAGCGTTGAGTAAGTCAAGAGAAGGATGTTCAGTTGTTCATGTTCACGCATGCATAAACAAGGCAAGCTGAAGGTTCATATGAGTGCTGGGTGCATCCATGTAAATCAAAATGTACACAATATGATGAACAAACATATATGCAAGAAAAGTTTGGTTCTGATATCAAATTACTATACCTAGGTCCCCAGGGAACTATTGGTTGATTATCAGCATATTTGATGTCCTTTGACACCTAACATCCAAAAGAGTGAAAATATCAGAATAAAGAATTCAGATGATACTCCTCTCAAGGCTAGTGGAACAAACTCTAATTACTTCTAGGCCTAATAGATAGTAATACTCTGAATTCTGATGATTTATGGGTGTGTCTAGGGCACATCTAGATGTGCTCTAGTTATTGCACATCTAAGTGAGTGAATCATGCATAAAGAGGAAAAGGAAAAAGAAAAAGAAAATATCCACACGAATCTCAATGTAAGATCAATGACATAGGACTTAGATGTGCAATATTTATGGCACATCTAGATGTGCTTTAGCAAAACTGATGATTTATTGATCATGGGAGAAGCCCAATATATAGGAGGAATAGCTTGGCTGACAAGCCGACGCAAAAGGAAATACAATCTGGACTCTGAAACAGGTTCTAATCTGGACTCTGAATCTAATACGAATCTGAACCTAATAACTAATCTAGACTCTGAATCTAATACGGATCTGAACCTAATAACTAATCTAGACTCTGAATCTAATAACTTGTAGCAGTACAGGAATCCTAGCCTGTTATGGCGCTGCTAGAAGGAGGGCGCGAGAGGGCCGGCCGGGGACCTTTTGCCCACGGCCGGGCAAGATGGAAGGGATTTCCTTCTTAATTCTTGCTTGATTAGATTGATACATCTCTCTTTATATAGAGAGATTTACTTGACTCCCAAGCAAGGCTTACTTGACCCCTAAGCAAGCGACCCTTATCTCTAATTAACCCTAAGACTAACGGGCTATACCGCCAGCCCAAGCCATTAGGCCCATTACGTACTATAACACTACACCCCACCTGGACATGCAGCTTGTCCTCGAGCTGCAGCCTAACCAACTTATAACCATGACTCGACGCAACACAGACCTAACACCTAAAAACAAGCCTTTTACATCTCGGCTTGTTTTATTACTCTCAACCTGAAATGGACTGGGATGATTTATTTTGAACCTCTTAACAAAAAGTGGATACCATCCGCACGTCGGACATGCACGTGTACAGCCACCTGGATCCCATGGACACCATCTGGACAAAAGGAGTGCATGTGTATGGCCACCTGGAAGTGGTCGCAAGAGCGACCAGCAGAGGCGCCCTCGCGGCGGCCAGCGGCGGAATGCAGTGGTGCTACGCGGTGCGCTTCTGTCGGTGACACCATGCCTTCTCCCCGCCGGACGGCTGTTGGTCGGCACCGCACATAGAAGAGTGGAGGGCTTTCGATGGAGAATGGCGAGAGGGGTGCACCTCCCCAACCGCTGATGTCGCAGACTTTGAGGGCGTTGTCCGTGGGGAAAACAGCATGCCCAAGATCCCCGACGCAGCGGACGAGATCGAGGTCCTTTGCGCGGCGAAGCGCAACTGGGAGGAGCGCTAGCTGTAGACCACGCAACTCCCGCACACGCCGACGCGCTAGGAGGCCGCGTGCAGCAGCCTGCAGCCTCACCTCCGCCGACACGTGGCGGCTGGCGGGTAGTGATCCAAGCTGGAAGAGGTGACGGCGACGTCGGGAACTTGATCTGCTGGATGGGGACGCCCCGGGGAAGCGGTGATGGCGACGGCGGTAACTTGATCTGGTGGATCAGGACTCCCGTCGGTGCAGTCGATGCGGGGCCGGAGCTGACCGGCGATGGCTGCTGTAGTTGCAGCGGCTGCTGCGGCGGAGCGCCGGGCGCGGCGGAGGTCGCCAGGAGCGGTGGCTGCCACTGCAGCCAGGGCGTGGCGGTGGTGGCGGTGGGTGGCAGCTGCTGCAGCGGCCCGGTGAGCGCGGCGGTTGCCACGGCAGCCAGGACGGGGCGGTGGTGGCGGTGGATGGCAGCTGCAGCGGCTCAGCGAGCGCGACAGAGGCCGCCTGGTGCGGCGGCTGCCACGGCAGCCAAGACGGGGCGGTGGATGGCAGCTGCAGCGACTACTGCAGCAGCCCGGCGAGCGCGGCGAGGGCCGCCTGGTGCGGCGGCTACCACGGCAGCCACGGCGGCGCAGCCGGGTGCGGCCCGTAGGACCCGGCCAAGAACAGACGGATCTCCTGGACCGCCTGTGTTAGGTCCCGCAGTGCCCCAGACACCTCCTCCGGGGTGAGGACAACGGGGGCGGGCTCAATGGAGGATCCCGATGCGGGTAGGAGCGGGGCGACGATCGTGGTGGTCGCCGGAGGCGACGAGGTGACCTGCAGCGGAAGAGACGGGTTGGACGGCGGTGAAGACATGATCGAACCGAAGCTAGCTGATACCAAATTGTTATGGTGCTGCTAGAAGGAGGGCGCGAGAGGGCCGGCCGGGGACCTTTTGCCCACGGCCGGGCAAGATGGAAGGGATTTCCTTCTTAATTCTTGCTTGATTAGATTGATACATCTCCTCTCTTTATATAGAGAGGTTTACTTGACTCCCAAGCAAGGCTTACTTGACCCCTAAGCAAGCGACCCTTATCTCTAATTAACCTTAAGACTAACGGGCTATACCGCCAGCCCAGGCCATTAGGCCCATTACGTACTATAACATAGCCACTTTGGGCTGGACCAGGGGGTGGTGCGGCCAGGGCTGAGGCCCTCCGACCATATGTGGTTCCCCACATAACAGCTAGCCAAAGATTTTGATGGATTCCAAGAAGTACAAACTCCTTGCATCCAGCAATATATCCATGAAGCCAAATGAAGTTGAATTCAGTGCAACATAATTGACAGTGCTCGACAAAGCAACCATTCTAAAGTGACCAACTAATCATAGACCCATAGATGGTTACATATATATCTCTATACAAAAATTTAAAACATTTGTTAAACAAAACTATGTGGCTCATCAGCAAATAATTTGCAACATAGCAATTATGTGCTTATTTCAGCATTAAGAAACTTATCAAGGAGCGACAATGAATTGGACAATTGGTTGCAAGCATCCACTGATCCACTGATTGAGAGACTCCGGGCAAGCATCTAAAGCAAGGTAGTCAGAATGGCAATTTTATTGTACGGTTATACGACTTTACGATTCAAACTAACCACTCTGGTTCTACGATTTTCGTTAGTAGAATTCACATCTCAATGATTCTGATAGTTAAGATTCTACAATTTGCGATCCTATCATCAGAGCTCCATTAGGATTCAGAATCACGGTTCTCACTACCTTGATCTAAAGGACTTGTTTCGAAAAACAGCATATAGATTGCCGATGGTCCTGCAACTACAATACCTCTTACATCTCATCCTAAGCAAAGTCGTATACCAGCTGATGTGAACATTTGATTGGATGGACAACATGAATTTCCATATTTAACAAGGGCAAGCCCGTCATGAAAGCTAACCTGGACTGATCCATATGCCACACCTTTCTTCCGGTTCTGCACCTGTTCCATCATGATCGTATCATAAGCCGTCTCTAACTGAAATCAGAAGAGCTCTAACTCATTGACACACTAACACCAACACAAGCACCAAATACAGAATGACAAGGACCCAAAACTACCTTCAACAAGTATGCAGCATCACCACTGTTCTCGGCGTTCTTTCGACGCCACTTGTAGGCCATCTTCACCTGGTCGAACCCATCAAGCGGACTGATGGCCCAAATCTGGCAACAGGGACCATAAGTTACAGCAAGGCCGGCAAACATGCTCACAAGAGCGGCTCCCAATTGCTAAACATGAAAATAACCAATTCTACCTCGTACGGGTTATCATTCTCCCCACTGCCGAAGTGAGGGCTTCCTGCCCCTGCCGCCGATGCAGCTGCAAGCACACATCCGCCGCGCCTCAACGGCACCGCCACCGCAGGGAACCTTTTGGTCATCATAAGGTTAAGTTTATAAAGCATTGCGATAATTGAACGGAAAAAATGAAACCCCACCGACAGCGTCAAATTGGGGTAAGGAATTTCGCCACATTGGGATCACCCGGCACGCTACGATTCTACGAACATACATGAATACGTATTCGTTGGTGTGTGGGGAATTGCCTCGTGGGGCGCGCGACGAGAGGAGCGAACCGGGGAGGCAGGATTGTGAGGCGCAGGTGGAGAGAGGAACAGGAGGAACATGCGATATTCCGGCGGCCGAAGGAGGAGGGGGAGACAAAGGTGGCCGCCGCCGCCCTCGTTGCTGCCATTGAGAGCGTGGACGGTTGCGTGGTTGCCAGTTCCGATGGGCAAAGGGGGCTGGCTACCGGCGGAAGCGGAGGCGAGGAGGTGGTGGCGAAGCCATGGAAGAGGGTGGCGGTGAGCTCTATCTGCGGCGTTCGGTAACTGTAAAAGAAACGAGGATTTAGTGGGCCCAACGGGGCCTTCTCGGCCTTTGTATGGGCCTGTTATCTGGGCGTACCATCCGGCAGATTTCTCTTTAGAGCCTGTTTTTGGTTGGGAGCCCCAGCCTGCGAAATCACTAATTGAGAATTACGCTTGTGTGAATTTTGCGTTCTTTTCCCCTAGGGTTTCTAGGGTTCCCTGTTTTCCTCTGGCGATCTATTCGGCGAAGTCTACGTATATCCTGCCAAACGCTCGGATCCGTCCAGCGGCGGGGAATCCACACCATTATATTGCGAAAAGGAACACGGGTTGTATGGGGGATCCGTCATACTCCCTAGCGGCGGCGGCGGAGCAGGAGGGCTCGATGGGAGATTCGTCAGAACCCAGGTCTGAGGCGGCGGCGGCTGGAGCGGATCCTATGGCAGAGGGAATAGAGGCGCAAGAGGTGGATGAGCTGGACCGGGATGAGGAAGAGAAAGGCTATGACCATTACGGACCAGAGCCATATCTAGTTGATCAGTTTGAGGGGATGAAGTTGCACGGTGAAGAAGAGGAGGATCTGGACTTCTCGGAGGTTGTTGATGACCTGATTCAGGGAGTTCGTTGGCTGGCTCTGTTCAAGGTGCATACCACCCACCCGTTCAACCACGGGGCGCTGCTGACCCAGATGTGTAATGCCTGGGCATCAGCTAAGGGGATTACTTTCAATGTGAAGGGTCCAAATCTCTTTTTGGTGCAATGCCATTGCTTGGGGGCCTGGAAGAAGATAATGGAGGGAGGACCTTGGCTGTTTCGCAAATCACTTGTTGTGCTGCAGGAGTATGATGGTTTCTCAGATGTCACCAAATACAAGCTTAACAAGGTCCCGGTTTGGGCTAGGATCCAGGGTCTCCCGGATGGCTTGACGGCGAAGAAGGAATTAGCGGAGAAAGTTGCTGCAAAGGTGGGTGAACCACCATTCACTGTCATAGTTAATGAAGGTGTTATAAATCCAGGCAAGGCGTTACGGGTGAGAGTTTTTCTGGATGTGGCCACCCCACAAGTACGGTTTGTACCAATTACTCTCAAGGAAAGGAAGAAATACAGTGTCTTTTATGACAAGCTGTCGGACTTTTGCTTTGTGTGTGGCCTAATGGGACATCTAGCTGACGAGTGTAGCGATGGAGTCCCTGATCCGAGAACTTATGAGTGGAGCGAGTGGCTGCTCTAGAACTCTGATACAGGCCCTAGCCGACCGGTTCCAGGCCGTCGTGCAGGATGGGAGGAGGTATGCGTGATAGGATGGGAGGAAGAAGTGAACGCGGTGGGAGACAGGGAAGAGGACCAATGGGGGAAGCAAGAAATTCTGATGACGCTCGAGGGCAAGTCGGGATGGACTATACGCATACTATACTGTCCAGTTCTAGGGATAAAAATATATGGACGCGTCTAGTATCTCCTGACGGGACAGTCAACGTAAGAGGGCAGCCAGTTCCAAATTTAGCTGGCAAAGTGGTAGGTACGGTGATGCTAATTGAAGGAGCATCTTCAACAGTGGCTGATGATGGAACTGCTGGAACACCGGGCAAGGATTCGATAGTGAAAAGAACGAAACAGGGTGGAGATGGTAAAGAGACTGAGTTAGATCTCATGAATTTGGTGGCCTCCGAGGAGGAGGACCGCCGGTCCCAATGAATGCCTTATGTTGGAACTGTCGAGGTTTGAGTAACCCCTCGACAGTTCGCGAAGTCCGTGAATTCATGGCTAAATTTACCCCGGCAGTGTTGTGCCTAGTCAAAATGCATATCTCTCGTGCATGTGCCGATATTTTAGCTCAGCCGTTTGGTTTACAAATGCTTTTGCCGTAGGTAGCTCGGGTAGGAGTGGAGGTCTTGTAATTTTCTGGAACAATGAAATAAAGCTTGAAGTTTTTGGTTACACTAGATATCATATAGATTCTACAATCCATGATCTTGGCCCAAGTCAGTGAGAGATACACAACTTGGGATACATAATTTTCCCTTCCTGGAGCTTCCAATATGCCATGGTTAGCATTTGGTGACTTCAATGAGGTTTTAACACAGGTGGAACATGAAGGAGTAAATCTTCGACCTCAGGGACAGATACAAGGCTTCAAAGATGCACTAGATATATGTGGTCTGATGGATCTGGGTTTCAAAGGAAGAATGTGGACTTTTGAAAAAAGAGTAGCGGGGGGATCTTACACAAGGGTCAGGCTTGACCATGCTGTTGCTGATGCGCAGTGGAATGCTATATTCCCAAGTGCCGAGGTGGAGAATGTTACGGCAGCCTGCTCAGATCATGGTCTGATAGTCTTAAAACACTACGAAAAATACACTTCCGTGATGATACGTGTTTGTCACAGTAGGTCACATTTTCTATCATGCATGTACATCCATGACGATTTTATGATAGAATCAAGATAGTCATACCTATGTTGTCGTAGAAGTGTTCCATGACATTACCAAAATTATCATCACGAAAGTGTCCACACTTCCATGACGATAAATCGCGCGTCACAGAAGTGCTTTCGTCAAGGGTGACCGACACATGGCATCCACCATAATGGGTCGTTGTTAATCTATCGGGTTCCGGTTTGGATCCGATAACCCATTAACAACCCGGGCCAATGGGGATTTTCCACATGTAAAGTTCTCATTTGGCGGGGGAAACACGTGTTGGCTCACTGTTGGGACAGATGTCATCCACTCAATGGACAGGAGGTGCCTATGATAGGTTGACATGTGGCACTGCTACCTCTTGAGCACTGCGTTGGTTTTTCCCGAAGAGGAAGGGATGATGCGGCAAAGTAGCGTAAGTATTTCCCTCAGTTTTTGAGAATCAAGGTATCAATCCAGTAGGAGGCTACGTGCGAGTCCCTCGTACCGCACAAAACAAATAAATCCTCGCAACCAACGTGAATAGGGGTTGTCAATCCTTACGAGAGTGAGATCTGATAGATATGATAAGATAATATTTTTGGTATTTTTGTGATAAAGTGTCACAACCCCAGATCAGCCCTTGCTTGATTTTTCTTGCATCCATGCATCATGTCTAATTTCTTTTAAATTTGAATTGGGGAATTGGAGAGCCTCAGAAATCAACATTAAAAATTGCTTCAAATGTTTCCAAGGAAATGTTCCTTTTCAGCTTTGAAAAATATTGGCAAGAATAAAATTCAAACCAATATTTTTGGAGGTTCAAAAGTATTTATCTTGGGCCTTTGAGTTAAATCCTATAGTATTTGAATTGGATTATATTCATAATAATTATTTTACTAATCCAATAATTCTGAAAATTGGTGGGTGGCTCTGAATATATTATACATAGCCACATGATTATTTTCAGAAGCAAAAAAATAGTTTAGTGCCTGAACTAAATCAGAACACAAAAAAATAGAAAACAGAACAGAAATTCTGAAAGACAGAAACCTCACCCAGGCCTTACCTGGCAGAAGAGGCCCAGCCCACCAGGGGCTGAGTGGTCTTCTTCCTCCGGCCAGGAGGACAGGCAGGTGCGTGGCGAGCGCGCCGACGACGCCTTGCCACCTCCTGCTTCAGCCGCACGACCCCGGCCCTCCAGATGTGCCACGGAGATGCCCAGCGCTCCCTCTCGCTTCCCCTCCTCTCCCTGGACCTCACTCCCCTCTCTGCTCTCTCTCTCTTTCTTGCGACCGAGCGGAGCTTGTCGCCGTCGTTCGCCGTTACCGCGGCCACCGGCCACCAGACTCCTCACCGACGAGTCCCCGGGCTCCGCTTCCTCGCGCTGAAGCTCTCCGCCAAGCCAAGCATCTCCATACAACCTACATCGCCGTCACCATCACCGTCTTCAACCTCGGCCGCCCGAGATCGCCGGCGACATTCCATCGTCACTAGCCCCTCCCCGAGCTCGCCATCTCCTTCGTACGAACCGCTGTGAGCCCCTCTTGCTCCTCCCCTTATCTCCACACCCACGCGCGTGCTCTGGCTCCGACCCCACCGTACCCGCAAACTCCACGCCGCCGGCAATGTCACCGTCGTCGCTACAGCCACCGGGGCTCAAAACCGAGTGAGGCATCGTACTCCACACCCTCCCAGGAGCCGAAAAGCCCCACCTGCTCGATCTATGGCGCACCACATCGCCGTTCCCGAGCACGCCGAACCACGACCGCCACAAAGCTCGTCGCCGGTGCCCCAGCAGGCCACCCCAGCTCCAGCCGCCACCACCACTGGATGCGCCCCTCCGCCAGCTCCCTGTAGATGCTCCCCGCGCGCCAAATCGGGCCCTGCAGCGAAATCCCGACTCCCTCCGCCGCAGATTTGGTCGCCGGCGGTTAAACGCCGGCAGCTGACGTGGCAACGTCATTAGCTTGAGCTAATTACTGCATTAATCTCACCCTGTGCCACTAACAGATGGGCCCCACACCCTAATTAACCACGGGGTAAACCCCTGTTTAGATTTAACCTAACCACAGTGGCCCACGCGTCAGCTGACGTGGCCGTTGACTGGGCCCACAAGTCAGCGACCCTAGCCAGTACCGTGACACTGACCTGTGGGACCCACAGGTCAGGTTTGACCCGGACCAACCCCTGTTGACTTGCTGACATCACACAGACGTCATGCTAACGCAGTTAACCATTTTCTGGTTTTAAAAATAATCAGGAAATTCCAGAAAATGTTTAAAACTTCAAAAATTCATAGAAAATCAACCATAGCTCAGAATGAAATAAATTATATATGAAAAATGATCAGAAAAATCCAAAGAATCTGTTTATGCCATGATCATGCATGTTTGAACAAGTTAACCTCACTGAATAGGACAAATGATGATTAGGGCAAATTATGAAATAACATTTGGAGTTGGAATTTGATCTTGTTTGAGTTCCACTTCAATTAAATTGGCTAGATATTGCATTAGGTCAATTCAGTACCTTAATATGTCATATCATTCATTCGCTTGTGCATTGCATTAATTGAATGTTGTTTATGTTCCCTTGCCGGTAATTGTCCCCCCTCAGTAGATGTGTTTCGATGGTGAATTCGATGACACCGATGAAGAGCTATAATATCTTCAGAAGTGCCAGGAAAGCAAAACCCCTTGTTCATTCCGATACAATCCCACTCTCTCGCTCCTGCTCTCTTTTACTACATTAGGACAACAACAATTCAATTGTTACATGTTGCGGTAGTTGAACCCCTTTCCCCTGCATGACCTGTCATTGCCACAGTAAATAGATGAAACCCACTAGCATGAGTAGGAGTTGTTTGAGCCCTGATGTGCCTACTCATTCATGTTTGTTTGTCATGCCTGCTATTGCTTAGAGCCGTGTCAGGTCTGATTCATCGGGGATGAATTGGAAAGTTGTGAACATGTCCTACTGTGTGTGAGCTAAGTGTGTTGAACATGATTTGGTAAAGGTATCGATGAGAGGCCATGTAGGAGTACATGGTGGGTTGTTTCATTGGAACCGTCCTTAAGCACCGAGATCTGTATGTGTGATTTAAGAACCAGCTACTACCATGCATTGGGCCCGAAACCAATGGACCCTCTCGGCTTCTTAACCACTCTAGTCCTCTGTCCAGGAGTTGCAACTAGTTTCTGGTGTTTATAGGATATGTGTTGGCGGCCGTGCGTAGCGCTGACCCTAGGGGTGGGCTATGATGCGGTAGATACACCGTGGCCGGGCATGCCGGGCGCCCGTTTGTTGTCTCGGAACCCTGTACACATCGTTCGGGGCCGTATGTGGAAACCTCGGCCGGACTCCCTGCGGATGGAACCTGGATAGGTGATAAACCTGGAGTAGAGACTTGAGTGTTTAGGTAGGCCGTGGCCGACACCCTCGTTGGGCTTCCGCTTGAAGGTTGCCGAGTACATGTCGTGTAAATGGCGGTAAGTGGTGAGAGCGTGTGTGAAGAAGTACACCCTTGCAGGGTTAACATCATCTATTCGAATAGCCGCGTCCGCGGTAAAGGACTACTTGGTTGCCTATACAGTTCATAGACAAGTGAAAGTGGATACTCTAAAATGCGCAAGATAAGCGTGAGTGCTATGGATGGCGTTCTCGTAGGGAGACGGGAGCGGATCCATAGTGGTGTATTGATATGGTGAATATGTGGACTCGTGTGCGCCACCTCAAAAGAGTTGCTTGTAGTTGTAGTTCAGGTTAGCCACTGAGTCAAAGCTGGCTTGCTGCAGTTAAACTCCACTACCCCTTTGTTGATACCGATGCATATGTAGTTAGTTCTGATGTAAGTCTTGCTGGGTACATTTGTACTCACGTTTGCTTAATTTATGTTTTGCAGAGAGACTTCAGTCTCGCTAGTAGTTCCGCGTGGACTTCGACGCTTAGCTTAATACCTCAGCTACGATCTTGTGCCCTCGGCAGGATCTGGTAGATAGTCAGGCTTCTTAGCCTTTTTCATTTGTAGATGTCTGTACTCAGACAAGTTAAGCTTCCGCAAGTGCTTTGATTTGTATGCTATGATTGTTGGGTCATGAGACCCATGTTTGTATATCTCGCTCCTCGGAGCCTAATGAATAATACTTGAGTCGTAGAGTTATGTTGTGATGCCATGTTGTATTTACACATATCGAGCATATTGTGTGTATGATTGAAATGCTTGGTATGTGTGGGATCCGACAACCTAGTTGTTTATCCTTGGCAGCCTCTCTTATGGGGAAATGTAGTCTAGTGCTTCCATGAGCCATAGTAGTCTGCTACAGCCTGGTTCACCGGAGTCCTGCTAGCCCAGCACTACTGCTCAGGAAACTTGACTGGCCGGCATGTGTTTCACTTTGTTCCTTTGTCTGTCCCTTCGGGGAAATATCACGCGGTGACATCCGGAGTCCTGCCTAGCCTGCTACAGCCCGGGTTCCCGGAGTCCTGTTAGCCCAGTGCTACAACCTGGATTCACACGCTGTTGACCGACATGCTCGATGTGATTCATGTATGCTTGTCCCCATAGGTTGGTGCCGCTTTGGGTTCACGACTAGCCATGTCGGCCCGGGTTCTCTGTCATATGGATGCTAGCGACACTATCATATACGTGAGCCAAAAGGCGCAAATGGTCCCGGGCCATGGTAAGGCGACATCCATGGAATACCGTGCGTGAGGCCGCAAAGTGATATGAGGTGTTACCGGCTAGATCGATGTGACTTGGAATCGGGGTCCTGACATAAAGATGCAAAGTAAAATAAAGGCAAAGTAAAAAAGCAAAGGAAATAACTAAGTAGTAGGAGATTAATATGATGAAGATAGACCCGGGAGCCATAGGTTTCACTAGTGGCTTCTCTCGAGAGCATAAGTATTCTATGGTGGGTGAACAAATTACTGTTGAGCAATTGACAAAATTGAGCATAGTTATGAGAATATCTAGGTATGATCATGTATATAGGCATCATGTTCGAGACAAGTAGACCGACTCCTGACTGCATCTACTACTATTACTCCACTCATCGACTGCTATCTAGCATGCATCTAGAGTATTAAGATAAAAACAAAGTAACGCCTTAAGCAAGATGACATGATGTAGAGGGATAGACTCATGCAATATGATGAAAACCCCATCTTGTTATCCTCAATGGCAACAATACAATACGTGCCTTGCTGCCCCTACTGTCACTGGGAAAGGACACCGCAAGATTGAACCCAAAGCTAAGCACTTCTCCCATTGCAAGAAAAATCAATCTAGTAGGCCAAACCAAACTGATAATTCGAAGAGACTTGCAAAGATAACCAATCATACATAAAAGAATTCAGAGGAGATTCAAATATTGTTCATAGATAAACTTGATCATAAACCCACAATTCATCGGTCTCAACAAACACACCGCAAAAAGAAGATTACATCGAATAGTTCTCCACAAAAGAGGGGGAGAACATTGTATTGAGGTGAACTACTCACACTTCATCGGAGGGGCTATGGTGTTGATGTAGAAGCCCTCCGTGATCGATACCCCCTCCGGCGGAGCTCCGGAACAGGCCCCAAGATGGGATCTCGTGGATACAGAAAGTTGCGGCGGTGGAATTAGGTTTTTAGCTCCGTATCTGATCGTTTGGGGGTACGTAGGTATATATAGGAGGAAGGAGTACGTCGGTGGAGTAACAGGGGGCCCACGAGGGTGGAGGGCGCGCCTAGGGGGGTAGGCGCGCCCCCCTACCTCATGGCCTCCTCTTTTGTGTCTTGACGTAGGGTCCAAGTCTCCCGGGTCTTGTTCGTTGAGAAAATCACGTTTGCGAAGGTTTCATTCAAGTTTGGACTCCGTTTGATATTCCTTTTCTTCAAAACCCTAAAACATGCAAAAAACAACAATTCTGGGCTGGGCCTCCAATTAATAGGTTAGTCCCAATAATAATATAAAAGTGGATAATAAAACCCAATAATGTCCAAAACAGTAGATAATATAGCATGGAGCAATAAAAAATTATAGATACGTTGGAGACGTATCAAGCATCCCCAAGCTTAATTCCTGCTCGTCCTCGAAATGATAAAAGCAGAATTTTTGATGCGGAGTGCTACTTGGCATAATTTTAATATAATTCTTCTTAATTGTGGAATGAATATTCAGATCCGAAAGATTCAAGACAAAATTTCAAATTGACATAAAAATAATAATACTTCAAGCATACTAACTAAGTAATTATGTCTTCTTAAAATAACATGGCCAAAGAAAGTTCATCCCTAAAAAATCATATAGTTTAGTCATGTTTCATTTTCATCACACAAGAATGTTCTCATCAGGCACAACCCCGATGACGAGACAAGCAATTGTTTCATACTTTAGTAATCTCAAACCTATAAACTTTCACGCAATATGTGAGCGCGAGACATGGAGATAGCACTATGGGTGGAATAGAATATAATGAGGGGGTTATGTGGAGAAGACAAAAAGGAGAAAGTCTCACATCAACGAGGCTAATCAATGGGCTATGGAGATGCCCATCGATTGATGTTAATGCAAGGAGTAGAGATTGCCATGCAACGGATGTACTAGAGCTATAAATGTATGAAAGCTCAACAAAAGAAAACTAAGTGGGTGTGCATCCAACTTGCTTGCTCACGAAGACCCAGGGCACTTCAGGAGGCCCATTGTTGGAATATACAAGCCAAGTTCTATAATGAAAAATTCCCACTAGTATATGAAAGTGACAAAACAAGAGACTCTCTATCATGAAGATTACGGTGCTACTTTCAAGCACAAGTGTGGCAAAGGACAGTAACATTGTCCCTTCTCTCCTTTTCTTTTTTGGGCCTTCTCTTTTTTTATGGCCTTTATCTTTTTTTGGCCTTCTACCCTTTTTTGTGGCCTTTTCTCTCTCTTTTTTTAATTCCTCACTTGGGACAATGCTCTAGAAAATTATGATCATCACACTTCTATTTATTTACAACTCAATGATTACAACTCGATACTAGAACAAAAGATGACTCTATATGAATGCCTCCGGAGGTGTACCGGGATTTGCAATGGACCAAGAGTGACATGTATGAAATAATTATGAACGGTGGCTTTGCCACAACTACTATGTCAACTACATGATCATGCTAAGCAATATGACAATGATGAATGTGTCATGATGAACGGAATGGTGGAAAGTTGCATGGCAATATATCTCGGAATGGCTATGGAAATGCCATAATAGGTAGGTATGGTGGCTGTTTTGAGGAAGATATAAGGAGGTTTATGTGTGAAAGAGCGTATCATATCACAGGGTTTGGATGCACTGGCGAAGTTTCCGCCAACTCTCAATGTGAGAAAGGGCAATGCACGGTACCGAAGAGGCTAGCAAGGATGGAAGGGTGAGAGTGCGTATAATCCATTGACTCATCATTAGTCATAAAGAACTCACATACTTATTGCAAAAATCTACAAGTCATCAAAAACCTCGGTACTACGCGCATGCTCCTAGGGGGATAGATTGGTAGGAAAAGATCATCGCTCGTCCCCGACCGCCACTCATAAGGAAGACAATCAAATAACACCTCATGTTTCAAATTTGTTACATAACGTTTACCATACGTGCATACTACGGGACTTTGCAAACTTCAACTCAAGTATTTCCCAATTTCACAACTACTCAATTAGCACGACTTTGATATTATTACCTCCATATCTCAAAACAATCATCAAGCATCAAACTTCTCTTAGTATTCAAAACACTTCTTAAGAAAATTTTACTAATCTTGAATACCTAGCATATTAGGATTTTAAGCAAATTACCATGCTATTAAGACTCTAAAAATAATCTAATTGAAGCATGAGAGATCAATAGTTTCTATAAAACAAATCCACCACCCTGCTCTAAAAGATATAAGTGAAGTACTAGAGAAAAACTATATAACTCAAAAGATATAGGCGAAGCACATAGAGTATTCTAACAAATTCCAAATCATGCATGGCTCTCTCAAAAGGTGTGTACGGCAAGGATGATTGTGGTAAACTAAAAAGCAAAGACTCAAATAATACAAGACGCTCCAAGCAAAACACATATCATGTGGTGAATAAAAATATAGCTCCAAGTAAAGTTACCGATAGAAGTAGACGAAAGAGGGGATGCCTTCCGGGGCATCCCGAAGCTTTGGCTTTTAGGTGTCCTTATATTATTTTGGGGGTGCCATGGGCATCCCAAAGCTTAGGATCTTGCCACTCCTTGTTCTATAATCCATCAAATATTTACCCAAAACTTGAAAACTTCACAACACAAAACTTAAAGTAGAAAATCTCGTGAGCTCCGTTAGCGAAAGATAAAATAAAAGACCACTTCAAGGTATTGTAATGAACTCATTCTTTCTTTATATTGGTGTTATACCTACTGTATTCCAACTTCTCTATGGTTTATAAACTATTTCACTAGCCATAGATTCATCAAAATAAGCAAACAACACACAAAAACAGAATCTGTCAAAAACAGAACAGCCTGTGGTAATCTGTAGCTAGCGCAAGATCTGGACCCAAAAAATTCTAAAATAAATTGCTGGACCTGAGGAATTTATCTATTAATCATCTGCAAAACGAATTAACTAAATAGCACTTTCCAAATAAAAATGGCAGCAGTTCTCGTGAGCGCTAAAGTTTCTGTTTTTTACAGCAAGCGTAACAAGACTTTCCCCAAGTCTTCCCAACGGTTCTACTTGGCACAAACACTAATTAAACACAAAAAACACAACCAAAACAGAGGCTAGATAAATTATTTATTACTAAACAGGAGCAAAAAGCAAGGAATAAAAATAAAATTGGGTTGCCTCCCAACAAGTGCTATCATTTAACGCCCCTAGCTAGGCATGGCAAGCAAGGATAGATCAAGGTATTGCCATCTTTGGTAGGCAATCCATAAGTGGCTCTCATAATAGATTCATAAGGTAATTTAATTTTCTTTCTAGGAAAGTGTTCCATGCCTTTCCTTAATGGAAATTGCAATCTAATATTTCCTTCCTTAATATCAATAATTGCACAAATCGTTCTAAGGAAAGGTCTACCAAGAATAATAGGACATGAAGGATTGCAATCTATGTCAAGAACAATAAAATCTACGGGCACATAATTCCTATTTGCAACAATAAGAACATCATTAATTCTTCCCATAGGTTTCTTAATAGTGGAATCTGCAAGGTGCAAGTTAAGAGAGCAATCATCAAAATCACGGAAACCTAACAAATCACACAAAGTTTTTGGAATCGTGGAAACACTAGCACCCAAATCACATAAAGCATAGCATTCATGATCTTTAATTTTAATTTTAATAGTTGGTTCCCACTCATCATAAAGTTTTCTAGGTATAGAAACTTCCAATTCAAGTTTTTCTTCATAAGATTGCATCAAGGCATCAACGATATGTTTAGTAAACGCTTTATTTTGACTATAAGCGTGAGGAGAATTTAGCACGGATTGCAACAAGAAAATACAATCAATCAAAGAGCAATTTTCATAGTTAAATTACTTGAAATCTATTATAGTGGGTTTAGCAACATCTAGGGTTTTAATTTCTTCAATCCCACTTTTATCAATTTTAGCATCAAGATCAAAAAATTCTGAATTCTTGGAATGCCTTCTAGGTAAAGGTGGATCATATTCAGTCCCATCATTATTAAGATTCATATTGCAAAACAAAGATTTAATAGGGAACACATCAATAACTTTTAGATCTTCATCTTTATTTTCATAGGAACTAGAAGAACACGCTCTTATAAAGGCATCTTTCTTAGCACACATCCTATCGGTTCTTTCTTTGCACTCATCAATGGAAATTCTCATGGCTTTGAGCGACTCATTGATATCATGCTTAGGTGGAATAGATCTAAGTTTCAAAGAATCAACATCAAGAGAAATTCTATCAACGTTCCTAGCCAACTCATCAATCTTAAGCATTTTTTATTCAATCAAAGCATTAAAATTCTTTTGCGAAGTAATAAATTCTTTAATATTAGATTAAAAATCAGAGGGCATCTTATTATAATTTCCATAAGAATTGTTGTAGGAATTACCATAATTATTAGAGGGATTACTAGGATAAGGCCTAGGGTTGAAATTTCCTCTATACGTGTTGTTACCAAAATTGTTCCTACCAACAAAATTCACATCCATAGATTCATTATTATTCTCAATCAAAGTAGACAAGGGAATATCATTAGGATCAGAAGAAACACTCTTATTAGCAAATAATTTCATAAGTTCATCCATCTTTCCACTTGTCGGATTTCGGGTTCCGGCAGACCCTTGAGGTTCGAACACTGGGATGCGCGTGGAGATTTCGCCTTCTACCTACCTGCGCCCCACCGCCGCGCTAAGATCTAAGCTATGGAAAGAACAGCACAAGAGACACGGAGTTTATACTGGTTCGGGCCACCGTTGTGGTGTAATACCCTACTCCAGTGTGTGTGTGGTGGATTGCCTCTTGGGCTGATGATGATGAGCAATACAAGGAAGAACAGCCTCGCGAGGGTCTGTTCTTGGCTGGGGCTATGAACTGCTGGGAGCAGTTCAATCACCCTTCTCTCTCTCTCTCTCTCTCTCTCTCTCTCTCTCTCTTCTCGATTCTCTCTCCGATTTCGATCCGATCTCCTCTACCCTGTGGGTGGCTAGTCCTATTTATAGGCAAAGGCCCTGGGCCTCTTCCCAAATATTGAGCGGGAGGGCGCCAACAATTGGCCATTTTGAAGGGGAACATCTGGTACACTTATCCTGACTAAAGTTGGTCCTCGCCTGCCAAAGGCTCTGGCGATGACGCTGGCTTGGGCTCCACAATGACTTCCTTCCCGCTGTTGGGCCGGTCTTGGTCTTGTTGCACCGAAATGGGTGCCTTTGCTTGATGCTCTCGCCTGCGCTTGCTCCCTTTGCACCAAAGCGGAAAGGAGGACAATGCGCGGGCTGGCACCCACCTGGCACCCTTGGTCGTCATGGCTTGCGTCACGGGCACCTCGTGAGGTACCCCGCCTTGATCTCTCCGCCTCCCCGCGAGCCAGCCTGATGAGGCCATGCCTGAGGAAGCTCCGTGTCGTCCGCCCCGCGAGGCTTGACCCCTCGCGAGGGTCTTGGGTCTGTGTTGATGAAGATGGGCCATGCTGGGCCCCTCCTCGAGCCACGCCGCAGGCCGCAGGCAGGCAAGTCTGGGGACCCCCGTTCCCAGAACGCCGACAGTAGCCCCCGGGCCCAAGGCGCGCCCGGACTTGGCCGTGCAGGGAGGCGAAAGGGCAAGAGCGAAGCGCCGCGGGCCCTAACAGCTTGCGGCCTTGGGTGCCGCGTGGCGGTTGATTGGACGTGGGCGTATCCACTTCCCCACGGCGCCTCGGCAACTGCACGGATTGGACAAGTCCCTGCATGCAAAGCGGGTCATGATTACCTGCGATCGTGGGGGCCGATGGTTGGCCCTCGCCGGCTATAAGTATGGATCGGCGCGCGCCCTTCCAGTTCATCCCCCCTCGCTTCTCCTTCTTCTTCATGGCCCCGTCGAGGAGGTTCTCGGCCGCAGAGAAGGGGAAGGCTCGCCAGGTTGAGCCTGCCTCTCCCCCGCCCAAGCGCGGCCGAGGGCGCCCTCGCAAACATCCTGTGGCCACCACGGCAGCTCCCCGCGGCCGTGGAGACAATTTCCAGCATGGTGACGGGCGGACTGCTGCGGCCGGGGGCGTGCTTCGGTCGCGCGTTCCCCTAGGCCACGCTTTCGCGCTGCAGAGGTGCTGTCGGAGTTTGTTGTGTGGTCGGCGAAGCCGACTAGCACCCGGCTTCAACTTCCTCGCTTCCTCCTCGGCGAGCTCCCGGCCGACGCCCCGGGCGGCCTCTGGCTTCAGGCAGACGGCTGCTGCAGCCGGGCCTCTTGGGCTTCACTGGAGGTCTCCACAGCGGGGAGCCCGGCCTTGACCCACGGTTGGCAGACGTTTGCCCGCGCGCATGGCCTGAGCCGTCGGTGGACCCTGCACTTCAAGTTTGACGGCGATGCCACCCTCTATGTGAGGGTGTTTGGGGAAGATGGTCGCCGCGCAGGGTGCTGCCCTGAGGACGACGACCGCGGCCAGGAACCCAGCCCCGGCGATGATGGAGAGGACAACGCTCGCGTGATTGGCAGTGCTCAGGGTTCCCCAAGCTTCACCGGTTCTTCTTCAGGCGGCGACTCTTCTAGCGGTGGCCGCAGTCAGCCTCCACACCGTCGTACCTGCTTGGGAGGTGGTAGCGTGTCTGCCACCGTCGCGCCTTGGTGAAGCACGAGAGGGAGTCTGCCTGAGCCCCAGAGGCAGCTCGAGTCTTCCCTGCAGCCGGTGTGAGGCGAGCTGCGCCTGATTTGCTCTTTCTTTTCCTTTTTCCTGCGTAAAAAGACAATAGCGTGGAGCCCTGCGGGGGCGTGTTTGGGTTATTGCTGTTAATCATCGCTTTGCTTCCGTTATCGTGCCTTCCGGCTACGTGCCCGTGCGTGGATAGTTGCCGGCCCCAGCCGTGGGGGGGCGACCGACCCAGGCCCTGTGTTTGTGTCGCGGTGCCCGTGGGGCACGGACTGGAGGGGTGCTCCTGTAATGGACCCAGGTCGCGAAACCTTTGAACGACTAGGACAGGAACACTCGCGAGGGCGCTCAGCTGCCCCCCTCGCGAGGCCTTGCGTAAGAGAAATCGAGGCAGGAGAGTGAAAAGTCGAAGAACCACAAGCCAAAGACGGCAACAGCTTCAATAAAACTTCGAATGAGAATGAACAAGCCAACTGCGGAAAGCAAATGAAAAAGCCACGTCCGGCACCTAATCTAGTCTTCGATGTCTTCTCACCAGCGCGGAGCTAAGTGCTGCCACTGGGCATGGGAGGGAGCCCCAGGGCCTGAGGCCGGCGCTCCTGAGACTCCGGGGCGTGTACAGCCCCAACTCATTATTACGTGAGAGTGTCACGGGCGGCGAGCTTCACAGGCGTTGTCCTTCTTCACAGGCTCCGGGCCTTTCTTGGGGGAAGCAAGCTTCACGGGCATTTGCCCTCTTCACAGGCTCCGGGCCTTTTCCAAAACGCGACAGCTTCACAGGCATTCGCCTTCTTCACAGGCTCTGGGCCTTTTCCAAAACGCGACAGCTTCATAGGCATTCGCCTTCTTCACAGGCTCTGGGCCTTTTCCAAAACGTGACAGCTTCACAGGCATTCGCCTTCTTCGCAGGCTCTGGGCCTTTTCCAAAATGCGACAGCTTCACAGGCATTCACCTTCTTCACAGGCTCTGGGCCTTTTCCAAAACGCGACAGCTTCACAGGCATTCGCCTTCTTCACAGGCTCTGGGCCTTTTTAGGGGTAGAA
The DNA here is from genome assembly GCF_003073215.2 of Triticum urartu. NCBI lineage: Eukaryota > Viridiplantae > Streptophyta > Magnoliopsida > Poales > Poaceae > Triticum > Triticum urartu. The sequence goes on from NC_053022.1 coordinate 277,001,226, forward strand.
CCTCCGGAGGTGCTGGATGTTCCATGCGTTCTGGACCGGCACCCCCTCCTGAGTCTCCAAGCGCGCGGAGCCGGGCCTGGAAACATGAACAACCTTGAACGGGCCCTCCCACATGGGAGGGAGCTTGTGCAGTCCCTCCCTGGAGAGAACCCGCCTGAGCACGAGGTCTCCTACCTCGAGAGTTCTGGGGCGGATGTTGCGGCAGTGATATCGTCGCAGCGCTTGTTGGTACCTCGCCACTCGCAGCGCGGCTTCTCGGCGACGTTCCTCCCCCAGCACGAGGTCCATCCCCCGCATGGCGTCCTGCTGCGCCTCATCGAACGCCAGGACCCGCGCGGAGCGACATCTGACCTCGTGAGGGAGGACCGCTTCGGCTCCGTAGACCAGGAAGAACGGGGTCTCTCTAGTCGGCTTGGTCACGGTTGTGCGGATGGACCACAACACAGACTGAAGCTTGTCGTACCAACCTCTGCCGCAGGCCTCCAGCTTCTTCTTGAATGTCCTGGTCTTGAGGCCCCTTAGGACCTCTGCATTGGCTCGCTCGGCCTGGCCGTTGCTTCGGGGGTGCGCCACCGAAGCGTAGCATATCTGCGTTCCAAGGTTAGCACAGTATGTTTTGAAGAGGTTACTGGTGAACTGCGAACCGTTGTGTGTGATGATGCGGTTCGGCACCCCGAACCGGCTCACGATGCCCCTGATGAACTTGACCGCGGAACCCGCGGGGATGGTGCGGATGGCCTCTACTTCAGCCCACTTGGTGAGCTTGTCCACGGCGACGTAGAGGTAGTGGTAGCCCCCTGGCGCCCGAGGAAACGGGCCCAGGATGTCCAGCCCCCAGACTGCGAATGGCCATGAAAGGGGTATAGTCTGCAGGCCTCCTGCCGGCTGATGGATCTGCTTGGCGTGGAACTGGCAGGCCTCACAAGATTTCACCAGTTTGACGGCGTCATTGAGTGCGGTGGGCCAATAAAACCCACTGCGGAACGCCTTGCCGACGAGGGTCCGTGATGATGAATGATGTCCACAGTCTCCGTCATGTATATCTTCTAGCAGTTCCTTTCCTTGCTCCCTGGAGATGCAGCGCAGGGATACATCATTTGGTTGCTTCCGGTAGAGCTCTCCATCCTTGATGCAGTATGCCGTGGCCTGCCGCGCCACATGCTCCGCTTCCTCCTCCTTCTCCGGCAGGGTCCCTTGTGTTAAGTAACTCCGGAGCTCTGTGATCCAGCACCCCTCCTGAGGTTCCATCATCAGGAGCAGGCGTGCTCCTGAGGCCGGGCCACAGACCGGGGCTCCTGAGGCAGGTGGCTGGGGGAGCTCCTCCCGAGGCTGAGCCGTGTTTGACAATGAAGACAGGGCTGAGGGCTTGAAGAGCCGCTCCTCGAAGATGCCAGGCTCCTGAGGTAACCGCCTGGACGCCCGTTTGGCGATGTCGTCGGCCTCCTGATTGGTGCCATGGGGCACATGCTGCAACTCCAACCCCCAGAACTGCTTCTCCATCCTGCGGACCTCCGCAAGGTAGGCTTCCATGTGCTCATCTTTCGGCTCGTACACCTTGTTGGAGAAATTGACAAGGAGCTGCGAATCGCCCTTGATGGTGAGGCGTTTCACCCCCAGGGCAGCTGCGGCCTTCAAGCCCGCTATTAAACCTTCATACTCCGCTATGTTGTTGGAGACCTTTTCACCTTGCTGGAAACAGAGCTGTACAGCATAGTAGAGCTTGTCCTGAGTGGGCGATATAAGCACCGCCCCAGCCCCAGCGCCATGCCTGGAGAACGCCCCATCGAAGTACATGACCCAGCCTTCTGGCGCCTCGCTTCCCGGGAAGAGGGACCGATCCTCGTCGGCCTTGAGGCCTGGTGCCTCCGTCCATTCTGCCACAAAATCCGCTTATGCTGCTCCCTTGATGACTCTGGTCGTGCTGAATTCGAGCTGAAACGCTTGCAGTTCTATGTTCCACTCAGCGACCCTTCCAGCTGAGTTAGGGCTCCTGAGCACTCTCCAGGGGGTATGACGAGACGACCTTGATGGGGTGACCCTGAAAATAGTGCCGCAGCTTGCGCGAGGCCACCGGTAGCGCGAGGAGGAGCTTCTGAGGCATGGGGTACCGTGCCCTCGCGCCCCGCAACACCGTGCTAACGAAGTACACTGGGTGCTCAACGAGGTTGGGTGCGTCAGTGCTGGTGACGCCCTCCGGAGACCATGGCGCCTCCTGAGGTGATGAGGCCTCCTGAGGCTGGCCATCTAGGAGAGGGGCCTCTTCCGCCTCCGGTGCACTCCTCTGCGGCGGCTGATCCTCCTCAGCCGCGGTGGCGGTTTTTGTGGGCCTTCCTTGTTCCTATTTTGCCTTGTCCTGGGCTGCTGCTGTGGTTTTGATTCGACGCTCCTCCCTAACCGCCACCAGGGCTGCACTGGCGGAGTAGGGAGTGGTGGCGAGGTAAAGCACCAGGGGCTCTTGAGGGCGCGGAGTCACCATGACCGGAGGGCTGGTCAGGTATCTCTTCAGATCCCGGAACGCCTTGTCGGCCTCTTCAGTCCATTCAAAGGGCCCCTTTTTCTTCATTAGCTGGAAGAAGGGCAGCGCTCGCTCCCCCAACTTGGAGATGAAGCACCCTAGCACGGTCACGCGTCCAGTGAGCTTCTGCATTTCTCTGAGGGTCTTTGGCGGGCTCATGTCCTCAACCGCCTTGACCTTTTCCGGGTTAGCCTCGATGCCTCGGTGGGACACGAGGAAACCCAAGAGCTTGCTCGAGGGGACTCCGAACACACACTTCTCTGGGTTGAGCCGCAGGTTCACTGCATTGAGGCTCGCAAAGGTTTCCTCCAGGTCTTGTATCAGGGTCCTGGCCTCCCGAGACTTCACCACAATGTCATCGACGTAAGCCTCAACATTCTTCCCGAGCTGCGGGCCCAAGGTGATGTGCATCAGCCGCTGAAAGTTCGCCCCTGCGTTACGCAGCCCGAATGGCATGCATGTGTAGTAGTACACCCCACATGGGGTTAGGAAGGCTGTCTTTTCGACGTCTTCTACCGCTATCTTGATCTGGTGATACCCAGAGAAGGCATCCAAGAAGCATAGCAGGTCACATTCTGCGGTGGAATCGATGATCTGGTCGATGCGGGGGAGCGGGAACGGATCTTGCGGGCATGCCTTGTTGAGGTTGGTGAAGTCGACACACATGCGCTCCTTCCCTCCCTTCTTTGGCACAATGACAGGGTTGGCCAACCAATCCGGGTATCGGACCTCGCGAATGACCCCAGCGGCTTCTAGTTTGCGGGTCTGTTGGACGATGAAGGCCTGCTTTTCTGTGGACTGCCGCCTTGCCTTCTGCTTCACAGGGCGCATGTTGGGGCACACGTTGAGGTGATGCTCGATTACGCTCCTAGGGATCCCCGCCAACTGGTCAGGCTCCCAAGCGAATACCTTCTTGTTTGCGCGCAGGAACCTGACCAGGGCCTCCTCCTGCTCGGGCTCGAGGTTGGAGCCTATGGTGAAAGTGGCGTTGGTGGACCCGTCCTCATCGACGGGTATCTGCTTGGTTTCTGCCTTGTCTTGGGTGAACAACTGTTTCTTCTTGGCGGGTGCAGCCCCCTTGGGCTCGGGGGTCTCCGAGTCGGTGGGCTGTGCCGACGCCGCCGTCTTGAAGGCGAGGTTGAGCACTCGCAGCGCGTCTCCGGTGTCCCCGTGCACGGTGAGGACACCGCTGCTCCCGGGCATCTTCATGAGGTTGTACGCCGGGTGTGTCGCGGCCATGAACTGGGCCAGCGCTGGGTAGCCAAGGATGGCATTGTAGGGGAGGCCGATGGGGGCGATGTCGAAGTCGACCAGCTCCGTGCGGAAGTTGTTGTAGGTGCCGAAGGTTACTGGGAGCCGGATCTGTCCCAAGGAGCTGGATGATCCGCCCCCAACGCCTGAGAAGGGCCAGCTGGGTTGCAGCCGTTCCAGGGGTATGTAGAGGAGGTTGAAGGCCTCAACCGAGAGCACGCTGAGGCCCGCACCGCCATCGATGAGAGTTCTGGTGACGGCCACCTGGCAGATGGTGGGGGTGCACAACATGGGGAGCACACCCGAGCAGGCCGAGTTGGAGGGGTGGTCCTCCAAGCTGAAGGTCAGGCCGGCCTTGGGCACCGCCCGGTCCGGGAGAGCCCCCTGCCGCGTGGAAGCGGCGCTGACCCGGCGGATGAACGGCTTGACGTGGTGACTTGTAGGCGGCACCTGCGAGCCGCCCAGGCGGGCCGCGATGACCGGGGGTGTTGGTGTAGCGTGGTGCGCGGGGAAGAGGATGCGGAGCTCTTCCCAAGAGGCCACGGAGGCTGCCGGCAGGTGGAGCAGCCATGCGCGCGTAGCGCCGGTGAGGGCCATGGGGAGCCAGTTGGCCATGACCCTATTGTCACCTCCAGCTTCGAGGATGGCCTCCTCATACGCCAGCAAGAAGGCCAGCGGATCAGTCGCGCCGCCGTAGCGCGGTGGCGTCGTTGGCTTGAACTTGTCCGGCCACCGTACCCGTTGCAGGGCTGGGGCCAGGGCTCGGAGCCCCTGGCCCCCGTGCTGGCGCCGGCGGCCGGAGCGGGCGACGCGCTACTCATCGCGAGGCAGGTCGTGGCGGCGGCGGAAGGGAAAACTCCGCTGCTCCCCTACCTGGCGCGCCAAATGTCGGATTTCGGGTTCCGGCAGACCCTTGAGGTTCGAACACTGGGGTGCGCGCGGAGATTTTGCCTTCTACCTACCTGCGCCCCACCGCCGCGCTAAGATCTAAGCTATGGAAAGAACAGCACAAGAGACACGGAGTTTATACTGGTTCGGGCCACCGTTGTGGTGTAATACCCTACTCCAGTGTGTGGTGTGGTGGATTGCCTCTTGGGCTGATGATGATGAGCAATACAAGGAAGAACAGCCTCGCGAGGGTCTATTCTTGGCTGGGGCTATGAACTGCTGGGAGGAGTTCAATCACCCTTCTCTCTCTCTCTCTTCTCGATTCTCTCTCCGATTTCGATCCGATCTCCTCTACCCTGTGGGTGGCTAGTCCTATTTATAGGCAAAGGCCCTGGTCCTCTTCCCAAATATTGAGCGAGAAGAGCACCAACAATTGGCCATTTTGAAGGGGAACATCTGGTACACTTATCCTGACTAAAGTTGGTCCTCGCCTGCCAAAGGCTCTGGCGGTGACGCTGGCTTGGGCTCCACAATGACTTCCTTCCTGTCGTTGGGCCGGTCTTGGTCTTGTTGCACCGAAACGGGTGCCTTTGCTTGATGCTCTCGCCTGCGCTTGCTCCCTTTGCACCAAAGAGTAAAGGAGGACACTGCGCGGGCTGGCGCCCACCTGGCACCCTTGGTCGTCATGGCTTGCGTCGTGGGCACCTCATGAGGTACCCCGCCTTGATCTCTCCGCCTCCCCGCGAGCCAGCCTGATGAGGCCGTGCCTGAGGAAGCTCCGTGTCGTCCGCCCCGCGAGGCTTGACCCCTCGCGAGGGTCTTGGGTCTGTGTTGATGAAGATGGGCCGTGCTGGGCCCCTCCTCGAGCCACGCCGCAGGCCGCAGGCAGGCAAGTCTGGGGACCCCCGTTCCCAGAACGCCGACACCACTGAAAACATTAATTTCTTCTATCGCATGCACCTTTTTATTAGTAGATCTTTCAGTATGCCATTGAGAATAATTAACCATAATATTATCTAGGAGTTTAGTAGCTTCTCCTAAAGTGATTTCCATAAAAGTGCCCCCCGCAGCCGAATCTAAAAGATTTCTAGAAGCAAAATTCAATCCGGCATAAAATTTTTGTATAATCATCCACAAATTTAAACCATGAGTAGGGCAATTACGTATCATTAGTTTCATTCTCTCACAAGCTTGTGCAACATGTTCATGATCAAGTTACTTAAAATTCATAATATCGTTTCTAAGAGAGATGATCTTAGCGGGAGGAAAATACTTAGAGATAAAAGCATCTTTGCACTTGTTCCATGAATCAATACTATTTTTAGGCAAAGACGAAAACCAAGCTTTAGCACGATCTCTAAGCGAAAAAGGAAATAGCTTCAATTTAACAATATCATTATCCACATATTTTTTCTTTTGCATGTCACACAAATCAGCGAAGCTATTTAGATGGGTAGCGGCATCTTCACTAGGAAGGCCGGAAAACGGATCTTTCATGACAAGATTCAGCAAAGCAGTATTAATTTCACAAGATTCAGCATCGGTAAGAGGAGCAATCGGAGTGCTAATGAAATCATTGTTGTTGGTATTGGTGAAGTCACACAATTTAGTATTATCTTGAGCCATCGTGACAAGCAAGGAAACTAACACACAAGCAAACAAAAAGCAAGCGGGCAAAAAGAGGCGAATAGAGAAAGAGAGGGAGGATAGAGAGAGAGAGAGGGCGAATAAAACAACAAGGGTGAAGTGGGGGAGAGGAAAACGAGAGGCAAATGGCAAATAATGTAATGCGGGAGATAAGGGTATGTGATGGGTACTTGGTATATTGACTTTTGCATAGACCTCCCCGGCAACGGCGCCAGAAATCCTTCTTGCTACCTCTTGAGCACTGCGTTGGTTTTCCCTGAAGAGGAAGGGATGATGCAGCAAAGTAGCATAAGTATTTCCCTCAGTTTTTGAGAACCAAGGTATCAATCCAGTAGGAGGCTACGCGCGAGTCCCTCGTACCTGCACAAAACAAATAAATCCTCGCAACCAACGTGAATAGGGGTTGTCAATCCCTACACGGCCACTTACGAGAGTGAGATCTGATAGATATGACAAGATAATATATTTGGTATTTTTGTGATAAAGATGCAAAGTAAAATAAAGGCAAAGTAAAAAGCAAAGGAAATAACTAAGTAGTAGGAGATTAATATGATGAAGATAGACCCCGGGGCCATAGGTTTCACTAGTGGCTTCTCTCGAGAGTATAAGTATTCTACGGTGGGTGAACAAATTACTGTTGAGCAATTGACAAAATTGAGCATAGTTATGAGAATATCTAGGTATGATCATGTATATAGGCATCACGTCCGAGACAAGTAGGCCGACTCCTGCCTGCATCTACTACTATTACTCCACTCATCGACCGCTATCCAACATGCATCTAGAGTATTAAGTTAAAAACAGAGTAACGCCTTAAGCAAGATGACATGATGTAGAGGGATAGACTCATGCAATATGATGAAAACCCCATCTTGTTATCCTCAATGGCAACAATACAATACGTGCCTTGCTGCCCCTACTGTCTCTGGGAAAGGACACCACAAGATTGAACCCCAAGCTAAGCACTTATCCCATTGCAAGAAAGATCAATCTAGTAGGCCAAACCAAACTGATAATTCGAAGAGACTTGCAAAGATAACTGAGGGAGTCCTGGATTGGGGGGTCTCCGGACAGCCGGACTGTTAGACTATGAAGATACAAGATTGAAGATTTCGTCTCGTGTCCGGATGGGACTCTACTTGGCGTGGAAGGCAAGCTAGGCAATTCGGATATGTATATTTCCTCCTTTGTAACCGACCTTGTGTAACCCTAGCCCTCTTCGGTGTCTATATAAACCGGAGGGTTTTAGTCTGTAGGACAACATACAATCATACCATAGGCTAGCTTCTAGGGTTTAGCCTCTCTGATCTCGTGGTAGATCTGCTCTTGTACTACCCATATCATCAATATTAATCAAGCAGGACGTAGGGTTTTACCTCCATCAAGAGGGCCTGAACCTAGGTAAAACTTCGTGTCCCCTGCCTCCTGTTACCATCCGCTTAGACGCATAGTTCGGGACCCCCTACCCAAGATCCGCCGGTTTTGACACCGACATTGGTGCTTTCATTGAGAGTTCCTCTGTGTCGTCGCCGTTAGGCTTGATGGCTCCTACTATCATCGATAGGGATGCAGTCCAGGGTGAGACTTTCCTCCCCGGACAGATCTTTGTGTTCGGCGGCTTTGCACTGCGGGCCAATTCGCTTGGCCATCTGGAGTAGATTTAAAGCTATGCCCCTGGCCACCAGGTCAGGTTTGGAAGCTTAAACTACACGGCCGATGTCCGTGGAGACTTGATCTTCGACGGATTCGAGCCTCTGCCTTGTACGTCACGCGGTCACGATGAGTACGATTTAGCTCTACCATCAGACAGTGTTCAGGAGATCGCACCGGCAGCCGCTCCGACCCTCAATTCGGAGCCAGTTGCGTCGTCCATGGACGGGTGGATGGACCCCGCCACGGAGGCCTTACCCTCAGCGGCGATCGAGCCGAACATCAACCTTACCTTGCACGAGAGCCATATTGTTAAACTGCCAGATCTTTCTCCGGCCACGGACTCCGAACCGCCTGCGCCCGTTCCTATCGAATCCGATTGTGCGCCGATCATGGAGTTTACCTCCGTGGATATCTTTCAACACTCACCCTTCGGTGATATACTGAACTCATTAAGGTCTCTCTCCTTGTCAGGAGGATCCTGGCCGAACTATGTCTGGTAGGATTGGGATGCGGATGACGAAGAAATTCGCCGCCCACCCACCACCCACTTAGTAGCCACTGTCGATGACTTAACCGACATGCTCAACCTCGACTCCGAAGACATCAACGGTATGTGCGACGATGCAGGAGACGAACAGGAACAACTGCCCATAGGGCACTGGACGCCCACTTCATCACATGATGTATACATGGTGAACACACCAAAAGAAAACGACGACGAGGAACGGAAGGACACAACAAAGGGCTGTCCCCTCGAGAAGCAGTCAAAGCAGCGGCGTAAGCGCCGCTCCAAATCCCGCCTCGACAGAAACAACGATCATATAGACCCAGCGTTAGAGCAGGGTGAACCATCGCCGGACCACGGCAACATGGAGAGTCAAACCGAACAACCTGACTCTGTCAAAGATAATAATCCGGACGACCTCACACCGGACAGACACCCGGAGCAACAGAATGTCCGTCAAAGGCTTGTTACCACCGCGAGGAGTCTAAAAAAGTAGAAGCAAAGACTCAAGGGTGCACAAGACACACTCGGAATCAAATGGAGCAAAGTACTCAACACAGGAGCGAAGTACGGCGGTAATCGCCCCACCAAGAGCTACCCGAAGCGGAAGTTGCTACCTAAATTCGATGAGGAGGCCTTAGATCCCCCACAACCAAAAATCAAAACGGCCACCTGGCCGGATAGACGTCCTCACGACCAACATAGAGCGGCAAACAATGCCACACATAAGCCAATACGCGATCCACGCGAGGGCTCGCATCAAAAGGACGGCGCAACCAGATCCATCTATGGACCACGCAAGCGCGATCTAGCATACGATGCAACACAACAAACATCCGAACAACGCGGTACACCCAGATACAGGGGTGCCGCACACCCCCTATGTTTCACCGATGAGGTGCTGGACCATGAATTTCCAGAGGGATTCAAACCCGTAAACATAGAGGCATACGACGGAACAACAGACCCTGGGGGTCTGGATTGAGGACTATATCCTCCATATCCATATGGCTCGAGGAGATGATCTCCACGCCATCAAGTACTTACCCTCAAGCTCAAAGGGCCAGCTCAGCACTGGCTTAAAAGTCTCCCCGAAAACTCCATTGGAAGCTGGGAAGAGCTCGAAGACGCTTTTCGGGCAAATTTTCAAGGGACTTATGTCCGACCTCCGGATGTGGACGATTTGAGTCATATAACTCAACAGCCCAGAGAGTCAGCCCAAAAGCTTTGGAACAGGTTTCTTACTAACAAGAACCAAATAGTTGACTGTCCGGACGCTGAAGCCTTGGCAGCTTTTAAGCATAGCGTCCGCGACGAATGGCTTGCCAGACGCCTCGGCCAAGAAAAGCCGAGAACAATGGCAGCATTAACAAGCCTCATGACCCGCTTTTGCGCGGGTGAGGACAGCTGGCTAGCCAGATGCAGCACCAACGACCCAAGTACATCCAAAGTTAGAGATGAAAACGGGAAATCATGACGCAACAAAAATAATAAGCGCCGGAATAAAGAAGACAACCCGAAGAGCACGGCGGTAAACGCCGGATTCAGAAGCTCTCGGCCAGGTCAGCAAAATCCGCCCTCTAAAGGCGCCAGAGATGAACTGTCCAGCCTCAACAAAATTCTGGACCAAATATGTCAGATCCATAGCACCCCTGGTAAACCCGCTAATCATATCCACAGAGAATGTTGGGTCTTCAAGCAGTCCGGCAAGCTCAACGCCGTACACAAGAGGGAGGATACACCAAGCGAAGACGAGGATGAGCCTCTCAAGCAAGGCACTGGGGAACAAAAGAAATTTCCATCAGAAGTCAAAACAGTAAACATGTTACACGTGATCAAGGGGAGAAACAAAGCGGCACTCCCAGATAAATATGCCCAAGGGCCTATCACCGCGGAGTCCTGCCACTGGTCGTCTCAACCGATCACTTTTGACCATCGGGATTACTCAGCAAGTATCTGGCATGCAGGATGGGCTGCCTTGGTATTAGACCCAATAATTGACGGATACCACTTCACACGAGTCCTGATGGACGGTGGCAGCAGTCTAAACCTGATATATCAGTACACAATCCGCAAAATGGGGATAGACCCAACGAAAATTTGCCTCAGCAATACTACCGTTAAAGGAGTAACGCCAGGCCCAGGGGCTCATTGCACGGGCTCCTTGCTACTAGAAGTTATATTCGGCTTCCCCGATAACTTCCGTAGCGAAATTTTAACCTTCCACATTGCTCGGTTCCAAAGTGGCTATCAAGCACTACTTAGACGCGAAGCCTTCACTCGCTTTAATGCAATACCGCATTATGCTTCCCTCACGCTTAAGATGCCCGGTCCACGTGGCATCATTACAGTAAATGGAAATATTGGGCGATCCCTGAGCGCCGAGGAGGGTGCGGTTGCCTCGGCAGCCGCACACTAAAACGGCCTCACCAACTAAAGTATTCGATAGGTCGTCAAGACCACGGACACGGTTAGACGAGTCCGACGCAGCTATATGAAATTCGTATAGGTTTGATGGCCACACCCCTATCAAAAACACAAGGGGCTCAACGCGCGCAGACAAGTGGCAATTTTTACTCATCTTGAAATTTACATGGTTTCTTTAAAACCTACCTTTTTGCACGACAACTTTTCACCTAAGTTCCTCTCTTTTATAGATGACCACCGTGCTACACCCGTCCAGGATACGGCACAACGGAGACACAGGCGTAGACGTGCAACAGGGACCCGTCCCAAGGATTCTTTTTAGATTAAGACCCTGCGTCAACCTTTTTTACTGTCTCTTATTGATACACATCCCTCGGATTCTCAATATAATTGATAAGGATGCTGGCGTCTTGGCATGTGGCCACGTCAGAATAATGCACGTACCTGGACACCAGGGGCTTCTTACAAAGGGCACTGTTTAGGCCTGGTTTATACCATAAAGACCGAATACCTTAGGGAGTGTTCGGCGTCGCGAGTTTGGCCTTATATGCATCAGCTCCGAATCATGTCTTTGGTCAAATGTTGGGTTTTCCCGGCTCCTATGTTTTGGTACCTTACGTTCCGCTCTATCGGCTAAGGTAGCACTAGGAGAACTACTACGATTGTGCCCCGGGTCATCCGGACGAGCACCTCAGTAGAGAAAGCCGAAAACTGACTGTCATGATATAGCGTGAGATTGGTCAACCACTCGATGACCTATCGGAATGTTAGAATTCCTCCGCCTTAACGAAGGGCCATTTCCTGGCCAGGCATGTACGCGCCCCGAATTCTGGAGAGTGCGGAGCCACCAAGGGCTATATAGTAGCCCCAACGTCAAACTCCTATGGCTAAGTGAAAGTGTTAAAGCATTATAGTCCGGTTGCCTCGTTTGCTGCGCTATCACCTCCTTAATAGGGCCAAGACGTAGGGTTAAGTGTGAACACGCGTCTTCTGCGAACACCTCCGCATTATATGCGTGGGGGCTGAAGCCGACGACTGCAATCTTTCAGGTTATACACATGTATACATAAATGGCCGCACAGGAGGCATCATATTATTTTCAGGCAAAAGTATAAACACAGCCTTAATAAATTTCATAAAAACATTGTGTTTACAGTGGGAATACATGTCACTCAAACATAATATTCTTCGAGCACTGGGCCTCTATCAAACGAGCACCCTCGAGAACCTCTTCGAAATAGTGCTCGCCAGCCACTCGGCCTATGGCCGAACCCTGCGCCGCAACAGTGGTAGCATCCATCTCCGCCCAATATGCTTTAACACGGGCAAGGGCCATTCACGAGCCTTCTATGCACGCCGAACTCTTCATCGCATTGATGCGCGACACCGCACCAAGGAACCGCTGCACTAAGCTGAAATAGCTATTCGGCTTCGGCTTTTCCGGCCACAGCTGATCCACGACAGACCTCATGGCGAGTCCGGACAACCTATTGAGTTCGGCCCATTTGGCTAGCTGATCAGTCAATGGAAGCGGACACTCTGGAACGTTAAATTGCGACCAGAACAGCTTGTCCACTTCACGATCTGTTTGATCTTGGAAGTATTTGGCCGCATTGACAGCGCTCGCCGCCAAGTCCGTATATGCGTCTTCCGAACTCCACAGCCGATCCAGAGGGGCATACCATGGATCTCCGAACTTCCTCCGCAGCATGAAGGGCTTCCCAGCCGCAATATCCCCGGCTTCACGCAGCTCCTCCTTCTTCACTCTCATAGCAGAGCGGGTGTCTTTGGTCGTCATCATGGCCTTTTCAAGGTCCGTCGCCTTCACTCAGTTTTCTTCTTCAAGGAACTGGCAACGGTCGGCAATGTCTTTTAACTTTACAGCCATCTTGGCCATTTTCTCTTTGCTCTCGCAATGCGCGGCCTTCTCGGCCCTCAACTCTTCGGCCGCCTTCAAAGCAGCCGCATTACTACTCCTTGCTTGTTCTTTGGCTCGGGAAAGTTCCGCCTGAAGGGTCTCCACGGTGGCAGCTCCATCTGCTGTCACAACATATTAAAGATACTAGCATCATGCTGCTCTTACTATGTGACATTCACCAGAAAGCATTACTTACCCTGTGTCTCGTCAAGCCGCTTGTTAACAAGCTCGATGTCGGCATCTGCCGCATCCAGTTGCCGCTTTAGTTCGGCAAACTCATTAGTCCGGCTAGCCACCGGAGCTTCCACCACCTGCACATAAAGGCGGTTTGGTTACTACCTGGGACTATGATCCTCTGTTTGCCGCCGTTCTCGACGACAACCAGAGTCTCAGGGGCTACTATCTACACAGGGCACACCTAAAAATGTGCGGTACTATCAAAAAGTATCACGTACCTCAAAGCCTGTCAGTAGACTCATAAAGGCTTCATGCAATCCGCTTTCGGCGGACGAAATTCTTTCCATCACCGTAACCATTAATGTATGGTGTTCTTCTGAGATGGCCGCTCGCTCCAACAGCTCCCTCAGTACGTCCGACCGCATACCAGACGGTGCCGAACTCTTTTGTTTGCTCTCTTCAAGAGCCGGACGCTGAGGACTTTGGGTGACTATAGGATTATCTTCTGGCCTCACCGGATCCGGAGAGGCCCTCCGTGATGACACTTCAAGGTCGCCCGCTTCTTGAGCGGGGGAGTCCGGGGGAGGCGTTTCGCTCTCCATCATCTCCGGAAGAAGATCCCCCGAAGACGAGCTCTGCTGAGAAGGGCTAAGATCTGAACTGCAAGATAAATGCTTCGGTTATTTTCCTCAGAAGTGAAGTAGTATATCTTCACTATTAAAGTACTTTTTGATTACTTATAGCTCGTTAGAGAGCAGATCCCCGCGCGGACTTTGTGCGGCAAGAGCACTCTCCAAGGCAGGACCCTCTGGTGGAGACTTCTTCTCCCGTTTGGAAACCGTGGTTTCCAGATCTTCAGGGGTAGTCCTCTTCCTTCCCCGGGGTGAGAGAATACCAGATTCCTCCCAGGGTTATCCTCCCTCACGGAGGCGCCCGTTCCCTCGGTCGGGATGGGTAGCGGTGGAGGCCCGCTTTCGCCCCCTTTATTCCCCCCTTTATCTTCCTGTGAGGGCTCCGGGCAAGGTGCTAGCTCAAGCATCTTTTCCAGCACCGGATTCTCCAAGCCTTCCGGAAGGGGGGCCGAACACCGGATCATCTTCGCCTTTGTTATCCAGTCCTGGTCAAAGAGCGATTTCTCAGAATGACGTCATGATAAATGAAAGACGGTGTGTTCGGCTAGAGGATAACTTACTTGGTCGGCGGTGCGGTTGCTGCTCAGGCCCACGTCCTCGGTAGTGTCCGGGCACTCTATCTGGGGTCTGAAGAATGATTTATACATCTCCTCGTGCGTCAGGCCGAGGAAATTTTGAATAGCGTGCGGTCCTTCTAGGTTGAACTCCCACATGCGGAGGGGCCGGCGTTTGCATGGTTGGATTCGTCGAACCAGCATGACTTGCATTACCATAATCAAACTAAAATCTCCTTCGAAGAGATCTCGAATGCGGCTCTACAGTACATGCACGTCCTTGGCTGGACCCCAGCTCAGCCCTCTGCTAATCCATGACATCAGTTGTGGTGGAGGGCCTGAGCGGAAAGCAGGGGCAGCCGCCCACTTGGCACTTCTGGGAGCTGTGATGTAAAACCACTCCCGTTGCCATAATCCGAACACCTCTGGAATGGAACCCTTTGGCCATGGAGCTCCAGCGATCTTGCTTATTAATGCGCCTCCACAGGCTACATGCTACCCCTCGACCATCTTCGGCTTCACATCAAAGGTCTTGAGCCACAGGCCGAAGTGAGGGGTAATGCGGAGGAAGGCCTCACATACGACAATAAATGCCAAGATATGGAGAAAGGAGTCCACGGCTAGATCGTGGAAATCTAGCCCGTAATAAAACATCAACCCCCTAACGAAGGGATCCAGAGTGAGGCCTAGACCTCGGAGGAAGTGGGAGATGAACACGACGTCTTCGTTGGGTTCAGGAGTAGGGACAACCTGCCCTTGGGCAGGTAGCCGATGCGGAACCTCGGCGGTCAGGTATCTGGCCTCCCTCAACTTCTTGATGTCTTCTTTCGTAACGGAGGAGGGCATCCACCGGCCTTGAAGGCTAGATCCCCGGACATGATTGAAGGTTCGGAGCACCTGACCTGGTGACGGTGTCCTGGACTAGGGGGTACTCAACACGTCATCTCCCGATCTGATAGATTGGGCCGAGGACCCCTATGACGGTATACTCATGGGCCAGTTCGGACAACTGCCGCATACAAGGAAGATTCCACAAGACTTGGCGATCAAGGAAAGGACTTCTCCCCACCCGCGTATTCGGCTAGGACTCTTGTTAACCTAGGCCTCTCGTGCATTATATAAACCAGGGCCAGGCTAGTCGATAGATCATATATACACATCAACAATCATACCATAGGCTAGCTTCTAGGGTTTAGCCTCTCTGATCTCGTGGTAGATCAACTCTTGTACTACCCATATCATCAATATTAATCAAGCAGGACGTAGGGTTTTACCTCCATCAAGAGGGCCCGAACCTGGGTAAAACTTCGTGTCCCCTGCCTCCTGTTACCACTGATCCTAGACGCATAGTTCGGGACCCCCTACCCGAGATCCGCCGGTTTTGACACCGACATTGGTACTTTCATTGAGAGTTCCGCTGTGTGATTGACAAAAGGATCGATGGCTCGCCTGCAGATCAACTGCGACTTCGGCATCTTCATTACCAGCTCGACTGGTCACCTTGGTTTGACCAAGAACTACGCCCCGTGTTCGGATCACCATGTTCGGACGAGGGCCTTCATCAACACCAACTCCGATCTCTGTCAAGATCATGGAGGAATCGTCCATGGAGCTCGGGAGCTCAACGTCAACATTGCCCTCGGGCGACCGTGCTGTTTTTTCGACAGTGAACGCGTATCCGCCGCCACCGCCTCCTCGAGCGTCACTTTAACGATCTCTTCGGTGGAATTGTGCGGAATCGAGTCTACAACAACCCTGGAAAATTTCGTCGAGTTCCGATGGAGGAATCTCTGGCAATCTATGATATACGGGAGCCCTGTTAAATCTGGACGGGAATCTGGACGAGTTTAGGGCATGGTGTCCAGCTTCTAGCTCGGACGTCCTTTGAAAGATCCAACCGTTGATCGGCTGCAGAATTCCTATATCTACCACCTCTCAAAATTTTAGCTCGATCCGACCGTCCAAACTCCGGGAACCTTCCGATTAGTGCATCACTTTTTGGATCTGTTTTCTGCGCGAAAACGAATCCGACCCGAGTTCGTCTTTTTTATGAACAGGATTTCGGACATCCCTTTTGAAGGAAGTTTTGTATGGGGTATTGTGTTTTGTTTCCGAACACATCCCACTAACTTTAAGATCTTTTGAACATGATCTTCAACATCATGCTGGTGTCAAACCAGTCCGGCAATATTGCTCCACGGCTGCCGACCTGCGCTAGACACGTCGTCACTTTGTTGAGCCGAGCTCAACTTCTTCGGATCATCATCTCGGCAAGCCGAACAAGAGTCCGGCATCGTGAAGGATAAATCATCACTAACATCGCCGCCCCACGGATTACACGGAGCGGGCATACCGGCATCACCGCACGGTCGCTTCATCAAGCCGGCATCGACCACGTCACGACCTACATCGGCAGGGCTGCACTATTGCTTCTTCAAGCTGGTGTCCATCACGCCGACCTACTTCGACTCATCGGCTGACATCGAGGCTTCGACATCTCGGCTGGACCGGGGGCTTCGCCATCTCTTCATCAACCTACTCCGGACACTTCGGCGTCACTAGCCGACCAGCTCCGTCACGTTAGCTGGGCCGAGGGCTTTGCCTCAGCGAGCCAACCTTTGCCAGCATTGCCATGCCATCGTTTTATCGCCCATCAGGCAATGGGTGTGCATATCGAGTCCCAATTTTAGGAATCACCTTCCTTCAGATTGCTACAACAAATAAACCAGGTGCTATTAATCACAGTATTTTTGCTTGTTTGGGTTCATTTTTCCCAATGAATTATTACTCTAGTTTGTCCATCATATGTACATAGGTCTATCAAATGGTGGCCACATTGACGACAGTCGCATGGTGGTTCGGTCAGTTTCCGTACATAGTCCGGTGAACGCCGCATCCAGAGCTCGGACCGACCTACGAATTCAGGCTTTGCCACGCCTTTACCGCATCACGCCGATGCCCTGCATCGACATTGACTTCGGCGCCAGGCCATATTTCTTTTATTACTCACTTTGCATAAATTATTTATTATGAAATGATTTTTTTAATTATCATTATTACTATTATCTCCGGTTTGCACTATTTTTTGTGCACAGGAAAATGATCCGGGGACTTCGGCGTCACTCTGCCGGTCTGCATTGACCGTGCTATGTCACCACTTCGTCGTGTCGAGCTCTCCGCTCCGCCACCTCGGGACCGGCTTGGGGGATGGAACCTTGCCCCGCATCAAGCTCGGACCGCGTCATCAATACCGAACACATTAGCCAGCTAAGTCGCTTTCATGCTCAAAGCTTTAATTTCTAATTTGTGTTCGGTTCGACCAAGCATTATACTTTTTTGGAAAAAAGTTGCTTGTAAAATTTTTTCCTTGTCCAAACTTTGTTTGTGACACACAAATTCAAGGACCCAATTCACTTGGGGGCTTCCTTTATGAAGCTTTTTCCTCTTGCATATGATTATACTTGTACGGCTTCGTTCCTTGTTCGTGTATTATGCCACAATATGCACCATATTGACTTAAGCGATTTGCAAGCTGGGTTGCCTCGCTCCTGTGTTTACCCCTACGTTCCCGATTGTTCGGCTAGGGAGTAAAGGGAGCACCTCTGCGATTGTCACTATCGGGTCACCCGAGCCGGACCTCAGACTGGGTGAAGCCGAAAGCTAGCGCTCTTATAGTTTTCAATGATGGTCGGCACACAACGGAACTCATGAGTACAAAAAATCTATTGCACAAGTCTCATAATAACAATGAGCACCAAAGAAAGGTATCGGTGGGGGTACTATTTTCTTCGAAGATGCTTCTTACACTTCACGGTAATATAGCATAAGTTCCCTGAGCGCGCTTTGTCTGTTACAGCCTTATGGCCTGATTGCCTGGTTATTGGAAACACCGTCGATATTCTTGACCGATGGAGTACATAACAATTTTCGGTCCTTGACCAAAGAGGGAGAAGCTGACGGTCGGTTAAGACGCGTTTAAAGTTCGGTTGAACATAGATATGATATAAGTACTTCGGTACATGCAATCATTCTTCTACCCAAGTCACTTGGGGGCTCTTAAGTTTATTTGAGCCGTTTTATAATAAGTGTTCTTCTTCTTAGTCGTTGCAAAGTTTTATTATTATTTATCACTCCTTTTTTCAACACGAGTGTGCAGTCACTAGCCGGGGAGCCTAATTTCTCTCTCAAAGCCGCTAGAGTTTAGTTTGCTAAACTGGCCTGATGAGAAGTACTCCGCCCTCGGGATAGGAGGTTGAAGCCATAGGCTGACCTGCTCGAAGTCTTGAGATAGGATGTATCATGTTAAAGCACGACAGAAGCACTTTTTTTTCTTCTAAAACCAATTTTTGGATTGGCAACGAACACTTGATCTTGTTCGGACGTCAAGTTTTTACTGACGTTTTTGGCTTTTCGAGCCTATGGCACTTTTAAACTATTTGTGCTTTTCCAGCATTAGTCTCGCAGTGCAACGCCAGACACCTTTAGGGATTCGGCAAAAACATTCTCAGATATTGCTATATATGCATCGGTTTCGAATTGTGTCTTCGGTCAATAGTTGGGTTGCCCGGCTTCTGCACTTGCTTCCTACGTTCCGTTTTGTTCGGCTAGGCGTGCAAAGGGAGAACCACTGTGATTGTGCTTCCAGCTCACATGGTTAAGCACCTCAGTGGAGAAAGCCGAAAACTGACTGTCACAATAAGCGTAAACTGGTCAGCGATCCGATGACTATGTTAAAAGACGGGCCGTTCATAACATTGGCCGAAGTGTTTACGGCTTGACCCCGACTGTCGCCGAACACTACCGGGGGCTATTAACTGCCCTCCCAAACTAAATCCTTGATATTTTGCTCTTACATTAGAGCTGAGGTTTAATGATCATGCTTAGCATGACAACCCAAAGAAAGGAACCAATAGCGGGACTATTTTCCTTGGAAGACATTTCTTCTGTTAAACAGTAATATAACATATCTCTCTGCGTACCTTTGTTTATAAAACCGTATGGCCAGATTGCCTTGTTTGTTGTAAATCTTTGCCCTCATAAAGGCTTTATAAAGTAGGACAAACACTCCTCGGCTACTGGCCGAGGAGGTGGAAGCCGATGGTCGGTCAACAAAGTTTTGTACAATGCGGATCCGAGCATTAATGACGTAAAGTACTTGGATACATAGAGTCATTACACATAATTTGTGATTTTACTATGGATATTGATCCTTAATTCGGCCACCCGTGCCCGCATTAAGGCTCGGGGGCTACTGGGCTTCGGGCTTATTATTTACAAATATTAAAGGGGCACATCGATCCCCTGATCTGGTGTTGCCACCCGACCAGTGTCTCGGGGGCTACTGCATTGCTTGTCCAATGCAGAGAATTGTATGTGCAATATAGTTTCCGAGGAGATTTTGATCCTCAGGTTGGTCGGCCGCACCCAACCTGAGTCTCGAGGACTGAGCACGCCGCTTTTAGTGTCCCGAAGTATTCTGCCGAGCTAGGACTTGATCCTCAGGCCGATTTTGCAAATCAACCCGAGTCTCAGCGGCTACTGGGATCAGCGGTCTTACGTCATCCTTCATGTGCATCTCGGATTTTACACCGATACACACCTTGAGGGCTACTGGCTATATATCTCGGCAGAGAATAAATTGCACCAACAAAAAATATTCACAAAAATCAGCCCACATTCGGGGTGGTGCACCACCTCGGAAGCAGTCCGACATAAAGCTCGGGCGCTAGTGGCTGGCTCCATAGAGGGCATTTCCGGCATTAAGCTCGGCTAAACTCCTTCAACTTTTTTGAACCAAGGTGATATGACACCTCGGATATAGTCCGGCGTTGGAGCTGGGACACTGTCAGGCGTTGGAGCTTGGACATAGTCCGGCGTTGGAGCTCGGATACATTCCGGCGTTGGAGCTCGGAAGCGGTCCGGCATTGGTGCTCGGCCGCAAAAGATACCTCGAATGCAGTCCGGCGTTAGAGCTCGGACGTAAGAGGACACTGCCTCCCGGGAACAACTTCAAACCCGAGGTGTGGCATAAAAATAATAAGGTATTGGTAAAGGCCGGAAACTTAAAGGGGCTCCTCGGATACCCGATGTATAAACTTGTCGAATTCATTTCGGCGATCCTCAAGATCGAAGATGAGAAGATTTGTTGAACCACTTTTCAAGACTGACGACCGAAGATGAAGAACAGTTTGGAAGAATCGAGGAGCGTCCCTAACTTGAAGACTGGTTCAGGGGGCTACTGACGGTGTCCTGGACTAGGGGGTACTCAACACGTCATCTCCCGATCTGATAGATTGGGCCGAGGACCCCTGTGGCTGTATGCTCATGGGCCAGTTCGGACAACTACCGCATACAAGGAAGATTCCACAAGACTTGGCGATCAAGACAAGGACTTCTCCCCACCGGCGTATTCGGCTAGGACTCTTGTTAACCTAGGCCTCTGGTGCATTATATAAACCAGGGCCAGGCTAGTCGATAGATCATATATACACATCAACAATCATACCATAGGCTAGCTTCTAGGGTTTAGCCTCTCTGATCTCGTGGTAGATCAACTCTTGTACTACCCATATCATCAATATTAATCAAGCAGGACGTAGGGTTTTACCTCCATCAAGAGGGCCCGAACCTGGGTAAAACTTTGTGTCCCCTGCCTCCTGTTACCACCGAACCTAGACGCACAGTTCGGGACCCCCTACCCGAGATCCACCGGCTTTGACACCGACACCTGGGCTTTGGGTGTTAGAACTCGAGGAGGGGGAAGGATTCGATTGAGCACGGGAGGGAAAAAGTAAAAGCCTTGTCCCTTTATAAAGAGGGTGAATATCAAGCATCCTCTCCGTAGCTGTTTGGGACTTGCCTATAATCTAGGAGTCCTAGACACGGTTGGGTTACCCACGAACGTATTGATGAGAATCCCGTAATTAGGGGAACACGATCTCTGCTTTGACAAGACGTGTCAAAAAACAGCCTCGCGTTATGTGCGGGGCTAGTTAAAAGAAACGGTTCGAATAATCACCGGGCCATGGCATAAGGTCATGTTGCCAAAACAAGTCAGCAAATTAGATTTGTGGAAATATTATTCTCTCTACGGTGGTATGTGGAACTTATTTTGCAGAGTCGGACACTATCCTTGTATTCAAATTCTTCCGTGGTGTATTCGGAGGAGGAACCCGCCTTGCAATGCCGAAGACAATACTACGCGCCAGACTCATCGTCATTGAAGCCTGGTCCAGGGGCTACTAAGGGAGTCCTGGATTGGGGGGTCTCCGGACAGCCGGACTATATCCTTTGGCCGGACTGTTAGACTATGAAGATACAAGATTTAAGACTTCGTCTCGTGTCCGGATGGGACTCTACTTGGCGTGGAAGGCAAGCTAGGCAATACGGATATGTATATTTTCTCCTTTGTAACCGACCTTGTGTAACCCTAGCCCTCTCCGGTGTCTATATAAACCGGAGGGTTTTAGTCCGTAGGACAACATACAATCATACCATAGGCTAGCTTCTAGGGTTTAGCCTCTCTGATCTCGTGGTAGATCTACTCTTGTACTACCCATATCATCAATATTAATCAAGCAGGACGTAGGGTTTTACCTCCATCAAGAGGGCCCGAACCTGGGTAAAACTTCGTGTCCCCTGCCTCCTGTTACCATCCGCCTAGACGCACAGTTAGGGACCCCCTACCCGAGATCCGCCGGTTTTGACACCGACAATAACCAATCATACATAAAAGAATTCAGAGGAGATTCAAATATTGTTCATAGATAAACTTGATCATAAACCCACAATTCATCATTCTCAACAAACACACCGCAAAAACAAGATTACATCGAATAGTTCTCCACAAGAGAGGGGGAGAACATTGTATTGAGATCCAAAAAGAGAGAAGAAGCCATCTAGCTAATAACTATGGACCTGTAGGTCTGAGGTGAACTACTCACACTTCATCGGAGGGGCTATGGTGTTGATGTAGAAGCCCTCCGTGATCGATGCCCCCTCCGGCGGAGCTCTGGAACAGGCCCCAAGATGGGATCTCGTGGATACAGAAAGTTGCGGCGGTGGAATTAGGTTTTTAGCTCCGTATCTGATCGTTTGGGGGTACGTAGGTATATATAGGAGGAAGGAGTACGTCGGTGGAGTAACAGGGGGCCCACGAGGGTGGAGGGCGCGCCTAGGGGGGTAGGCGCGCCCCCCTACCTCATGGCCTCCTCTTTTGTGTCTTGACGTAGGGTCCAAGTCTCCCGGGTCTTATTCGTTGAGAAAGTCACGTTCCCGAAGGTTTCATTCCGTTTGGACTCCATTTGATATTCCTTTTCTTCGAAACCCTAAAACAGGCAAAAAACAACAATTTTGGGCTGGGCCTCCGGTTAATAGGTTAGTCCGAAAATTAATATAAAAGTGGATAATAAAGCCCAATAATGTCCAAAACAGTAGATAATATAGCATGGATCAATCAAAAATTATAGATACGCTGGAGACGTATCAGGAACGTCCCAACAGTGGCCCATTCTGGTGAAAAGGCTGGCCTGCTTGACTTGGTCAAAAGGTAACGGGCCGGCCCACAGAAAGCCTGTTAATGGTCTGTTCGTATATAGCCCATTTACGGCCCGCTAACTCATGGCCCGTTACGGCCTATCGGAATTAAGCCCAGTAGCTTCATCTGGGCTGTCCAAAATGATTCCAGCCCATTGTAACTTCCGGCCCATGTATGGCCCATGATGTATTTCGGCCCATATGAGGCCCTTTATAACTCTTGGCCCATTAACGGCCCGTGGTGAAACTGGCCCGTAATGAATAGTGCACCGCTTTATACCCATTAACGGCCCATTATTCCGTTCGGCCGTTTCCAACCTGTGTTATCTTTCGGCCTTCTCAGGGCCCATTTATTCTTGGGCTCTTTTCCAGCATTCGGTTACTTACAGTTCTTTATTGGCCTTTTCTGCTTGTGGGGCAAATTTAGCCTGTGGTTACAATCGGCCCGTTTGCGGCCTGTTAATCCGTTGGGCCGTTTTCATAGCGTCATCAAATACGGCCGATTAACGATGGCCCGTTATGGTCGGCCCATGAACGGACGATTCCAACTCTAGCCCGTTTACGTCCCATAACGTGGTCTGTTATTGGCTCATGTTTGGTCGATCGATCATATGGCCCGTAGAAGTCCCATTGATGCTACGACCCGTAGAAGTCCCGTTGTTTCCACGGCCCATAGAAGGCCCATTGTTTCTATGGCCCGTAGTAGGTCCAGGGTCACTACAGTAAATATGTAGCCCATGGTTATTGTGGCCTAGTTTTAAAAAATAGGTTATTGCGGCCACTAGCAAACAGCAGAAAAAGAACTGCACTAACTACAAGCAAACAAATAAATAAGACAACAAGGAAATAAATAAGCAAGCAACTTACGCTAGGCTATCACGACTATTACACATACTACATCCACTGGGCATCAAAGTTCGCCACCAGTGAAAATATAGGGAACAAAGCAGTATATCACATACACCGGTTGTCAAAGTTGGCGACCAGTGCAAATAAATGCCGCAGCAAAACAAGTCCAGAACTGAAACCACTTCAAAAGAGCTCAAGAAACAATATCCTGGGTACCCATAATGCTGGCAAGATGCTTAGCAAGCTTATTAACTTTCTCTTGTTTGGCGCTTAAATCCTCTAGCACTTGCCGTTGCACCAGAAAGTATGCATCTGAATTCTGCAGGGACTTCCTCAGTCCTTCGGCTTCCTGTCGCATAACATCTTATCGATGTCTTTCAACTTGAAGTTGAGACTCAAGAAGCCAAACTGATTCAGGCAGCGAGTTTGAAGAGCTGGTGCCAGCAGTAGTAGCTGCTACCTCTTGAGCACTGCGTTGGTTTTCCCCGAAGAGGAAGGGATGATGCAGCAAAGTAGCATAAGTATTCCCTCAGTTTTTGAGAACCAAGGTATCAATCCAGTAGGAAGCTACGCGCGAGTCCCTCGTACCTGCACAAAACAAATAAATCCTCGCAACCAACGCGTTAAGGGGTTGTCAATCCCTACACGACCACTTACGAGAGTGAGATCTGATAGATATGATAAGATAATATTTTTGGTGTTTTTATGATAAAGATGCAAAGTAAAATAAAAGCAAAGTAAAAGCAAAAGGAAATAACTAAGTATTGGTAGATTAATATGAGGAAGATAGACCCGGGGGCCATAGGTTTCACTAGTGGCTTCTCTCAAGAGCATAAATATTCTACGGTGGGTGAACAAATTACTGTTGAGCAATTGACAGAATTGAGCATAGTTATGATAATATCTAGGTATGATCATGTATATAGGCATCACGTCCGAGACAAGTAGACCGACTCCTGCCTGCATCTACTACTATTACTCCACTCATCGACCGCTATCTAGCATGCATCTAGAGCATTAAGTTAATGAAAACAGAGTAACGCCTTAAGCAAAATGACATGATGTAGAGGGATAAACTCATGCAATATGATGAAAACCCCATCTTGTTATCCTCGATGGCAACAATACAATACGTGCCTTGCTGCCCCTACTGTCACTGGGAAAGGACACCGCAAGATTGAACCCAAAGCTAAGCACTTCTCCCATTGCAAGAAAGATCAATCTAGTAGGCCAAACCAAACTGATAATTCAAAGAGACTTGCAAAGATAACCAATCATACATAAAAGAATTCAGAGAAGATTCAAATATTGTTCATAGATAGACTTGATCATAAACCCACAATTCATCGATCTCAACAAACACACCGCAAAAAGAAGATTACATCAAATAGATCTCCACAAGAGAGGGGGAGAACATTGTATTGAGATCCAAAAAGAGAGAAGAAGCCATCTAGCTACTAACTATGGACCCGTAGGTCTGAGGTAAACTACTCACACTTCATCGGAGGGGCTATGGTGTTGATGTAGAAGCCCTCCGTGATCGATGCCCCCTCCGGCGGAGCTCCGGAATAGGCCCCAAGATGGGATCTCATGGTTACAGAAAGTTGCGGCGGTGGAATTAGGGTTTTGGCTTCGTATGTGATTGTTTGGGGGTACGTAGGTATATATAGGAGGAAGGAGTACGTCGCTGGAGCAACAGGGGGCCCACGAGGGTGGAGGGCGCGCCTGGGGAAAGGGGGGGGGTAGGCGCGCCCCTACCTCGTGGCCTCCTCTTTTGTGTCTTGACGTAGGGTCCAAGTCTCCTGGGTCTTGTTCGTTGAGAAAATCACGTTCCCGAAGGTTTCATTCCGTTCGTTATTCCTTTTATTCAAAACCCTAAAACAGGCAAAAAACATCAATTCTGGGCTGGGCCTCCGGTTAATAGGTTAGTCCGAAAAATAATATAAAAGTGGATAATAAAGCCCAATAATGTCCAAAACAGTAGATAATATAGCATGGAGCAATAAAAAATTATAGATACGTTGGAGACGTATCAAGCATCCCCAATTGTAATTCCTACTCGTCCTCGAGTAGGTAAATGATAAAAACAAATTTTTTGATGCGGAGTGCTATTTGGCATAATTTTGATGTAATTCTTCTTAATTGTGGCATGAATATCCAGATCCGAAAGATTCAAGACAAAAGTTCATATTGACATAAAAATAATAATACTTCAAGCATACTAACTAAGCAATTATGTCTTCTAAAAATAACATGGCCAAAGAAAGTTCATCCCTAGAAAGTCATATAGTTTAGTCATGCTCCATTTTCGTCACACAAGAATGCTCTCATCATGAACAACCCCGATGACAAGCCAAGCAATTGTTTCGTACTTTAGTAATCTCAAACCTATAAACTTTCACGCAATATATGAGCGCGAGCCATGGACATAGCACTATGGGTGGAATAGAATATAATGAGGGGGGTTATGTGGAGAAGACAAAAAAGGAGAAAGTCTCACATCAACGAGGCTAATCAATGGGCTCTGGAGATGCCCATCGATTGATGTTAATGCGAGGAGTAGGGATTGCCATGCAATGGATGCACTAGAGCTATAAATGTATGAAAGCCCAGCAAAAGAAAACTAAGTGGGTGTGCATCCAACTTGCTTGCTCACGAAGACCTAGGGCACTTGAGGAGGCCCATTGTTGGAATATACAACCAAGTTCTATAATGAAAAATTCCCACTAGTATATGAAAGTGACAAAACAAGAGACTCTATATCATGAAGATTATGGTGCTACTTTGAAGCACAAGTGTGGCAAAGGATAGTAACATTGTCCCTTCTCTCCTTTTCTCTCATTTTTTTATTTGGCCTTTCCCTTTTTTTATATGGCCTTTCTCTCTTTTTTTCATTTTTATAATTCCCCACCTGGGACAATGCTCTAGAAAATGATGATCATCACACTTCTATTTATTTACAACTCAATGATTACAACTCGATACTAGAACAAAATATGACTCTATATGAATGCCTCCGGCGGTGTACCGGGATATGCAATGGACCAAGAGTGACATGTATGAAAGAATTATGAACGGTGGCCTTGCCACAAATACTATGTCAACTACATGATCATGCTAAGCAATATGACAATGATGAATGTGTCATGATGAACGGAATGGTGGAAAGTTGCATGGCAATATATCTCGGAATGGCTATGGAAATGCCATAATAGGTAGGTATGGTGGCTGTTTTGAGGAAGATATAAGGAGGTTTATGTGTGAAAGAGTGTATCATATCACGGGGTTTGGATGCACCGGCGAAGTTTGCGCCAACTCTCAATGTGAGAAAGGGCAATGCGCGGTACCGAAGAGGCTAGCAAGGATGGAAGGGTGAGAGTGCGTATAATCCATGGACTCAACATTAGTCATAAAGAACTCCCATACTTATTTCAAAAATCTACAAGTCAACAAAAACCTCGGCACTACGCGCATGCTCCTAGGGGGATAGATTGGTAGGAAAAGACCATCGCTCGTCCCCGACCGCCGCTCATAAGGAAGACAATTAAATAACACCTCATGTTTCAAATTTGTTACATAAAGTTTACCATACGTGCATGCTATGGGACTTGCAAACTTCAACACAAGTATTTCTCAATTTCACAACTACTCAACTAGCACGACTTTGATATTATTACCTCCATATCTCAAAACAATCATCAAGCATCAAACTTCTCTTAGTATTCAAATCATCATAAGAAAATTTTACTAATCTTGAATACCTAGCATATTAGGATTTTAAGCAAATTACCATGCTATTAAGACTCTCAAAATAATCTAAGTGAAGCATGAGACATCAATAGTTTCTATAAAACAAATCCACCACCGTGCTCTAAAAGATATAAGTGAAGTACTAGAGCAAAACTATATAACTTAAAAGATATAAGCGAAGCACATAGAGTATTCTAACAAATTCCAAGTCATGTATGGCTCTCTCAAAAGGTGTGTACAACAAGGATGATTGTGGTAAACTAAAAAGAAAAGACTCAAATAATACAAGACGCTCCAAGCAAAACACATATCATGTGGTGAATAAAAATATAGCTCCAAGTAAAGTTACCGATAGAAGTAGACGAAAGAGGGGATGCCTTCCGGGGCATCCCCAAGCTTTGGCTTTTAGGTGTCCTTAGATTATCTTGGGGGTGCAATGGGAATCCCCAAGCTTAGGCTCTTGCCAATCCTTGTTCCATAATCCATCAAATCTTTACCCAAAACTTGAAAACTTCACAACGCAAAACTCAAAGTAGAAAATCTCGTGAGCTCCGTTAGCGAAAGAAAACAAAAGACCACTTCAAGGTACTGTAATGAACTCATTATTTATTTATATTGGTGTTAAACCTACTGTATTCCAACTTCTCTATGGTTTATAAACTATTTTACTAGCCATAGATTCATCAAAATAAGCAAACAACACACGAAAAACAGAATCTGTCAAAAACAGAACAGTCTGTAGTAATCTGTAGCTAGCGCAAGATCTGGAACCCAAAAAATTATAAAATAAATTTATGGACGTGAGGAATTTCTCTATTAATAATATGGAAAAATAATTAACTAAATAACACTTTCCAAATAAAAATGACAGCAGTTCTCGTGAGCTCTAACGTTTCTGTTTTTTACAGCAAGTTTAACAAGACTTTCCCCAAGTCTTCCCAACGGTTCTACTTGGCACAAACACTAATTAAACACAAAAAACACAACCAAAACAGAGGCTAGATAAATTATTTATTACTAAACAGGAGAAAAAAGCAAGGAATAAAAGTAAAATTGGGTTGCCTCCCAACAAGCGCTATCGTTTAACGCCCCTAGCTAGGCATAACAAGCAAGGATAGATCTAGATATTGGCATCTTTGGTAAGCAATCCATAAGTGGCTCTCATAATAGGTTCATAAGGTAATTTAGTTTTCTTTCTAGGAAAGTGTTCCATGCCTTTCCTTAACGGAAATTGGAATCTAATATTTCCTTCCTTCATATCAATAATTGCACCAATCGTTCTAAGGAAAGGTCTACCAAGAATAATAGGACATGAAGGATTGCAATCTATGTCAAGAACAATAAAATCTAAAGGCACATGCAACAATAAGAACATCGTTAATTCTTCCCATATGTTTCTTAATTGTGGAATCCGCAAGATGCAAGTTTAGGGAGCAATCATCAAAATTACGGAAACCTAACAAATCACACAAAGTTTTTGGAATCGTGGAAACACTAGCACCCAAATCACATAAAGCATAGCATTCATGATCTTTAATTTTAATTTTAATAGTTGGTTCCCACTCATCATAAAGTTTTCTAGGGATAGAAACTTCCAATTCAAGTTTTTCTTCATAAGATTGCATCAAGGCATCAACGATATGTTTAGTGAACGCTTTATTTTGACTATAAGCGTGAGGAGAATTTAGCACGGATTGCAACAAGGAAATACAATCAATCAAATAGCAATTTTCATAATTAAATTACTTGAAATCCAAAATAGTGGGTTTAGCAACATCTAGGGTTTTAATTTCTTCAATCCCACTTTTATCAATTTTAGCATCAAGATCTAAAATCTCCGAATTCTTGGAATGCCTTCTAGGTAAAGGTGGATCATATTAAGTCCCATCATTATCAAGGTTCATATTGCAAAACAAAGATTTAATAGGTGACACATCAATAACTTTTAGATCTTTATTTTTATTTTCATAGGAACTAGAAGAACACGCTCTTATAAAGGCATCTTTCTTAGCACGCATCCTAGCGGTTCTTTCTTTGCACTCATCAATGGAAATTCTCATGGCTTTGAGAGACTCATTGATATCATGCTTCGGTGGGATAGGTCTAAGTTTCAAAGAATCAACATCGAGAGCAATTCTGTCAACGTTCCTAGCAAAATCATCAATCTTAAGCAATTTTTCTTCAATCATAGCATTGAAATTCTTTTGCGAAGTTATAAATTCTTTAATATTAGATTCAAAATCAGAGGGCATCTTATTATAATTTCCATAAGAATTGTTGTAGGAATTACCATAATTATAAGAGGTATTACTAGGATTGAAATTTCCTCTGTACGCGTTGTTACCAAAATTGTTCCTACCAACAAAATTCACATCTATAGATTCATTATTATTCTCAATCAAGGTAGACAAGGGCATATCATTAGGATCAGAAGAAACACTCTTAGTTGCAAATAATTTCATAAGTTCATCCATCTTTCCACTCAAAACATTAATTTCTTCTGTCGCATGCACCTTTTTATTAGTAGATCTTTCAGTATGACATTGAGAATAATTAACCATAATATTATCTAGGAGTTTAGTAGCTTCTCCTAAAGTGATTTCCATAAAAGTGCCTCCCGCAGCCGAATCTAAAAGATTTCTAGAAGCAAAATTCAATCCGGCATAAATTTTTTGTATAATCATCCACAAATTCAAACCATGAATAGGGCAATTACATATCATTAATTTCATTCTATCCCAAGCTTGTGCAACATGTTCATGATCAAGTTGCTTAAAGTTCATAATATCGTTTCTAAGAGAGATAATCTTAGCGGGAGGAAAATACTTAGAGATAAAAGCATCTTTGCACTTATTCCATGAATCAATGCTATTTTTAGGCAAAGACGAAAACCAAGCTTTAGCATGATCTCTAAGCGAAAAATGAAATAGCTTCAATTTAACAATATCATTATCCACATCTGTCTTCTTTTGCATATCACACAAATCAACGAAGCTATTAAGATGGGTAGCGGCATCTTCACTAGGAAGGCCGGAAAACGGATCTTTCATGACAAGATTCAGCAAAGCAGTATTAATTTTACAAGATTCAACATCGGTAGGAGGAGCAATCAGAGTGCTAATAAAATCACTATTGTTGGTATTGGTGAAGTCACACAAGTTAGTGTTATCTTGAGCCATCGTGACAAGCAAACAGACTAACACACAAGCAAACAAAAAGCAAGCGGGCAAAAATAGGCAAACGGGAAAGAGAAGGAGGATAGAGAGAGAGAGGGCGAATAAAATGGCAAGGGTGAACTGGGGGAGAGGAAAACGAGAGGCAAATGGCAAATAATGTAATGCGGGAGATAAGGTTATGTGATGGGTACTTGGTATGTTGACTTTTGCGTAGACCTCCCCGGCAACGTCGCCAGAAATCCTTCTTGCTACCTCTTGAGCACTGCGTTGGTTTTCCCCGAAGAGGAAGGGATCATGCAGTAAAGTAGCGTAAGTATTTCCCTCAGTTTTTGAGAACCAATGTATCAATACAGTAGGAGGCTACGCGCGAGTTCCTCGTACCTGCACAAGACAAATAAATCCTCGCAACCAACGCATTAAGGGGTTGTCAATCCCTACATGGCCACTTACGAGAGTGAGATCTGATAGATATGATAAGATAATATTTTTGGTATTTTTATGATAAAGATGCAAAGTAAAATAAAAGCAAAGTAAAAGCAAAAGGAAATAACTAAGTATTGGTAGATTAATATGATGAAGATAGACCCAGGGGCCATAGGTTTCACTAGTGGCTTCTCTCGAGAGCATAAATATTCTACGGTGGGTGAACAAATTACTGTTGAGAAATTGACATAATTGAGCATAGTTATGAGAATATCTAGGTATGATCATGTATATAGGCATCACGTCTGAGACAAGTAGACCGACTCCTGCGTGCATCTACTACTATTACTCCACTCATCGACCGCTATCCAGCGTGCATCTAGAGTATTAAGTTAATGAAAACAGAGTAACACCTTAAGCAAGATGACAGGATGTAGAGGGATAAACTCATGCAATATGATGAAAACCCCATCTTGTTATCCTCGATGGCAACAATACAATACGTGCCTTGCTACCCCTACTATCACTGGGAAAGGACACCGCAAGATTGAACCCAAAGCTAAGCACTTCTCCCATTGCAAGAAAGATCAATCTAGTAGGCCAAACCAAACTGATAATTCTAAGAGACTTGCAAAGATAACCAATCATACATAAAAGAATTTAGAGAAGATTCAAATATTGTTCATAGATAGACTTGATCATAAACCCACAATTCATCGGTCTCAACAAACACGCTGCAAAGAGAAGATTACATCGAATAGATCTCCACAAGAGAGGGGGAGAACATTGTATTGAGATCCAAAAAGAGAGAAGAAGCCATCTAGGTACTGACTATGGACCCGTAGGTCTGAGGTAAACTACTCACACTTCATCGGAGGGGCAATGGTGTTGATGTAGAAGCCCTCCATGATCGATGCCCCCTCCGGCGGAGCTCCGGAACAGGCCCCAAGATGGGATCTCATGGATACAGAAAGTTGCGGCGGTGGAATTAGGGTTTTGGCTCCGTATCTGATCGTTTGGGGGTACGTAGGTATATACAGGAGGAAGGAGTACGTCGGTGGAGCAAAAGGGGACCCACAAGGGTGGAGGGAGCGCCTGGGTGGGGGGGGGTAGGTGCGCCCCCTACCTCGTGGCCTCCTCTTTTGTGTCTTGATGTAGGGTCCAAGTCTCCTGGGTCTTGTTCGTTGAGAAAATCATGTTCCCGAAGGTTTCATTCCGTTTGGACTCCGTTTGATATTCCTTTTCTTTGAAACCCTAAAACAGGCAAAAACAACAATTCTGGGTTGGGCCTCCGCTTAATAGGTTAGTCCCAAAAATAATATAAAAGTGGATAATAAAGCCCAATAATGTCCAAAACAGTAGATAATATAGCATGGAGCAATCAAAAATTATAGATACGTTGGAGACATATCAGTAGCCAGTAACTCGCACACTACATCAAGACAGGACTTTGGGGTTGTCTCTCTTCAATATAGTTTTTATCAGCTCTCCTGGAGACCAACATGGATGTCTCACTATCTTGAACCTTATCTGCATTACTTCCTTTACCATTGCATAACATGGTACTCTTCTCCAATATTTTATCCGTGTTCTAAAAGAGAAATAGACAAACACATCACAGGTTACCATGTTGTATATGAAACTCACTTTGGTAAACCAGTTCAGTAGTAAGGTGGACAGGATAACAGCATGAGACAAACATATAGCTATGTAGTATGGTCACTGTATGGTCTATATCATTCTAGTTTATGTTGCCAAATCAAGATAGAGACAGTTCAAATCATATCTATTTAAGACAAAGCAACATAAACAGAATATAAGTGTGGGAAACTACACAACAATAACAACAATTGTAATGTGCATGGCATGAGAACAAAATTGTTTATTCAATTGAAACTGAAATCAACATAGAGCAAGTTACAACATCAAACACGTTAAAGAAACATGTTTAAAACATACATGTTGTGCCATTGGAGTTTCAATTGCATCCTTCAAATTTGAAATTCGTTGGTATGAGTAAATACAGTGATGCAAGAGCAAATGAGTATGAACCATAGCTACGGAACCTGACCTGAGAACAATTCTTCTGTTGCTTTAAGCGTTGACCTGGGGTTCGGAGTGGTGGTCCTCGTGCTTTGGGCACTGCAGTTGCCTTACTAACTGCTCGTGTTTGGGTGCTCTGTGGTGGAGACAGTGTTGTGTCAACTGGAACTGGGTTACTATCTGCTGGGGTTGGGGTTAGAAGGGGTGTAGCTGGTTCTCTGTCCAGCTGAGTAGGAGTACAATCTGCGTGAGTCTGGGTTATGTGTGGTGGGGCTGGTTCTTGGGCAAGTACAACCGTTGTTCTATCTGCATCGACAGGTAGCACGATCTTTTCTGAAGATCGTGTTTTTACTCCCACAGATACTGCCACCACCCCCTCCAATTCAAATGGTTGATAAACAAGAAAAGTAATTGAATGTACAAACATTGTAAGATAGATATGTGCAATGGATAGTAGGGAAGAAAACAGGGCATGAAATAATTCACATTTATGTTGTCTAACCAGACAGAATAGCATGACATAATTTCACATATATGATGGCTAATTAAATAGGATAGCTTGACACAATTTCACATGTATGATGGCTAACTAAACAGAATAGAATGACATACTTCAAAATATGATGACTATGTAAACAGGATGACATGGTATAACTATACGATGTGTCTATTAAAGTGGTTGGCATGCCATAATTCACAAACATGCCGTCGATGGAAACATGATGGCATGATATAATTTATGGATAGAATGACATAATTCA
Organism: Triticum urartu; assembly: GCF_003073215.2. Taxonomy (NCBI): domain Eukaryota; kingdom Viridiplantae; phylum Streptophyta; class Magnoliopsida; order Poales; family Poaceae; genus Triticum; species Triticum urartu. Next base: position 277,034,930 of record NC_053022.1, read on the forward strand.
AAATATGATGACTATGTAAACAGGTTGAGATGATATAACTATATTATGTCTTTAGAAAATGGGTTTGCATGCCATAATTTAGATACATGCTGTCTATGTAAACATCATGGCATGATATAACTCAAATATATGATTTATATACTAAGCAAGTGAGCAGAGGGAAATCACATATATGACGTGTCAACTAAGGAGATGGCATTCAATATTGTGTATATGATGTAAAAACTAAGCATTGCAATACAACATATGCATGATATGCGTAATATAACCCTGCCAAGTTTGAGCATACACCTTAAGGGGATAATAGGACTGGTCATCTGCCTATGAATCTTCCTCCGAGGAGCTATCTATAACCAGCAAGATATCTGCTTTAGCAGGTAGCATTGTCTGCTCTAAAGACCTTGTTTTCACTCCAGATTTCTCCATCACCAATTCAAATGGCTGATGCATAGGAAGAGCAGTTGAATATACAAACATTGTCGACAAATGCAATGAGAAATACAAAAAAAGAACGACATGATATAATTCACATATATGACGCTTGGCTAAACAGCATGGCATTGCATAATTCACATATATAATGCCTTGCTACAAGATAGCATTGCATAATTCACATATACAATGTCTTGTAACAAGATGGCATTGCATAATTCATATATATGGTAATTAGACACTAAACATGTGGCATTCACATAAAGCATGTCTAAACTAAGCAAATGACATAGCAATGCAAGACACCGTACACATGATATGAGCAACATAACCCTGCCAAGTTAGAGCATGCACCTCGGGGGGGGGGGGGGGATAGGACTGTTCATCTGTCTCTGAATCCTGCTCTGAGGAGCTATCCGTAACCAGCAAGACATATGCTTCGTCAGATAGCATTGTCTGCTCTGAAGACCTTGTCTCCACTCCAGTTTTTTCCATGACCATGTCGAATGGCTGATGCACAGGAAGAGTAATTGAATGTACTAAAATTGTTGACAATTTTAATACGTAATAAAAAAATGATGGCATGATATAATTCACATATAAGATGATTGGCTAACTAGGGTGGCATTGTAAAATTCACATATATGATGCCTGGCTAAACAAGATGGCATTGCATGATTCACATATATGATAAAGAAACTAAACATATGACATTCATACAAGGCATGTCTAAACTAAGAAGATGACATATTTGATGTATAAAGTAAGCAATGCAAGGCACCATATGCATGATATTACCAACATCAGCATGCCAAGTTAGAGCGAAGACCTTAGGGGGTAAATAGGAGTGGTCTTCTCCTTCTGAATCCCCCTTAGAACAGTTATATTCCTCTTGATTACAATCCTAAATGGGTGGAGGGGGCTGCCTTTGCACCCACCATGGAGCGACTTCTTCATGAAATTTTATTGCCACGCAAGGCTCATCTCTTTTTCTCTACATGTTTAGTTCCATTGTGTACAATAAATGACATGCATAGGAATATAACATAGTGAGATTATGTAAGGAGTGCATGCACAAATCCAGAGTGATGGCAGCAAACTGTGGATATACCCAAAACCAATGATACCAGGCATATAACAGCTTTAGTTAAAAAATACAGATAATGGCTCCTTTAATGTTTGTTTTCACCCAACATGAAACTCGTAGTAGACACCCGAGATTAACCAGATAGTAGACATATAGTACTGATTGCTGCCCCAATATGTGTTGGGGAACGTAGTAATTTCAAAAAAATTCCTACGCACACGCAAGATCATGGTGAGGCAAAGCAACGAGAGGGGAGAGTGTCGTCCATGTACCCTCGTAGACCGTAAGAGGAAGCGTTATGACAACGCGGTTGATGTAGTCATATGTCTTCACGATCGACCAATCCTAGTACCGAACGTACGACACCTCCACGATCTGCACATGTTCAGCTCGGTGACGTCCCACGAACTCACGATCCAGTAGAGCTTCGAGGGAGAGTTCCGTCAGCATGACGACGTGATGACGGTGTTGGAGAAGCTACCGATGCAGGGCTTCGCCTAAGCACCGCTACGATATGACCGAGGTGGATTATGGTGGAGGGGGGCACCGCACATGGCTAAAAGATCAATGATCAACTTGTGTGTCCATGGGGTGCCCCCTGCCCCCATATATACAGGAGCAAGGGGGAGGCCGGCTGGCCCTAGGAGAGCGCGCCAAGAGGAGGAGTCCTCCTCCTAGTGGAAGTAGGACTCCCCTTTCCTAGTCCCACTAGGAGCGGGAAGGAAAGAGTGGGAGAGGGGAAAGGCAAGGGGGGTGCCGCCGCCCCTTCCTTGTCCTATTCGAACTCAAGGTGAGGGGGCGCGCGGCTTGCCCTGGCCGGCCCTCTCTCTCTCTCCACTAGGGCCATCAAGGCCCATTAGCCCCCGGGGGGTTCCGGTAACCCCTCCGACACTCTAGTTTTCTCCGAGATGATCCGAAACCCTTCCGGTGTCCGAATATAGCCGTCCAATATATCAATCTTTATGTCTCGACTAGTTTGAGACTCCTCGTCATGTCCGTGATCACATCCGGGACTCCGAACTACCTTCGGTACATCAAAACACATAAACTCATAATACCGATCATCACCGAACGTTAAGCGTGCGGACCCTACGGGTTCGAGAACTATGTAGACATGACCGAGACTCATCTCCTGTCAATAACCAATGGCGGAACCTGGCTACTCATATTGGTTCCTACATATTCTACGAAGATCTTTATCGGTCAAACCGCATAACAACATACGTTGTTCCCTTTGTCATCGATATGTTACTTGCCCAAGATTCGATCGTCGGTATCTCAATACCTAGTTCAATCTCGTTATCGGCAAGTCTCTTTACTCATTCCATAATACATCATCCTGCAACTAACTCATTAGTTTCATTGCTTGCAAGGCTTATAGTGATGTGCATTACCGAGAGGGCCCAGAGATACCTCTCCGATGATCAGAGTGACAAATCCTAATCTCGATCTATGCCAACTCAAGAAGTACCATCGGAAACACCTATAGAGCACCTTTATAATCACCCAATTAGGTTGTGACATTTGGTAGCACACAAAGTGTTCCTCTGGTATTCGGGAGTTGCATAATCTCATAGTCATAGGAACATATATAAGTCATGAAGAAAGCAATAGCAATATACTAAACAATCAAATGCTAAGCTAATGGAATGGGTCAAGTCAATCACATCATTCTCTAATGATGTGATCCCGTTAATCAAATGACAATTCATGTCTATGGTTAGGAAACTTAACCATCTTTGGTTCAACGAGCTAGTCAAGTAGAGGCATACTAGTGACACTATGTTTGTCTATGTATTCACACATGTACCAAGTTTCCGGTTAATACAATTCTAGCATGAATAATAACCATTTATCATGATATAAGGAAATATAAATAACAACTTTATTATTGCCTCTAGGGCATATTTCCTTCAGTCTCCCACTTGCACTAGAGTCAATAATCTAGATTACACAGTAATGATTCTAACACCCATGGAATCTTGGTGCTGATCACGTTTTGCTCGTGAGAGAGGCTTAGTCAACGGGTCTGCAACATTCAGATCCGTATGTATCTTGCAAATCTCTATGTCTCCCTCCTTGACTTGATCATGGATGGAATTGAAGTGTCTCTTGATGTGCTTGGTTCTCTTGTGGAATCTGGATTCCTTTGCTAAGGCAATTGCACCAGTATTGTCACAAAAGATTTTAATTGGACCCGATGCACTAGGTATGACACCTAGATCGGATATGAACTCCTTCATCCAGACTCCTTCAAATGCTGCTTCAGAAGGAGCTATGTACTCCGCTTCGCATGTACATCCCGCCACGACGCTTTGCTTAGAACTGCACCAATTGACAGCTCCACAGTTTAGTATAAACACATATCCGGTTTGTGACTTAGAGTCATCCGGATCAGTGTCAAAGCTTGCATCGACATAACCATTTACGACGAGCTCTTTGTCACCTCCATAAACGAGAAACATATCCTTAGTCCTTTTCAGGTATTTCAGGATGTTCTTGACCGCTGTCCAGTGATCCACTCCTGGATTACTTTGGTACCTCCCTGCTAAACTAATAGCAAGGCACACATCAGGTCTGGTACACAACATTGCATACATGATAGAGCCTATGACTGAAGCATAGGGAACACCTTTCATTTTCTCTCTATCTTCTGCAATGGTCGGGCATTGAGTCTGACTCAACTTCACACCTTGTAACACAGGCAAGAAACCTTTCTTTGCTTGATCCATTTTGAACTTCTTCAAAACTTTTTCAAGGTATGTGCTTTGTGAAAGTCCAATTAAGTGTCTTGATCTATCTCTATAGATCTTGATGCCCAATATATAAGCAGCTTCACTGAGGTCTTTCATTGAAAAACTCTTATTCAAATATCCTTTTTTGTTATCCAGAAATTATATATCATTTCCAATCAATAATATGTCATCCACATATAATATTAGAAATGCTACAAAGCTCCCACTCACTTTCTTGTAAATACAGGCTTCTCCAAAAGTCTGTATAAAACCATATGCTTTGATCACACTATCAAAACATTTATTCCAACTCTGAGATGCTTGCACCATTCCATAGATGGATCACTAGAGCTTACACACTTTGTTAGCATCCTTTGGATCGATAAAACATTCAGGTTGCATCATATACAACTCCTCTTCCAGAAATCCATTTAGGAATGCAGTCTTTATATCCATTTGCCAAATTTCGTAATCATAAAATGCGGCAATTGCTAACATGATTCGGACGGACTTAAGCATCGCTACATGTGAGAAAGTCTCATCATAGTCAACTCCTTGAATTTGTCGAAAACCTTTCGCAACAAGTCGAGCTTTGTAGACAATAACATTACCGTCAGCGTCAGTCTTCTTCTTGAAGATCCATTTATTCTCGATGGCTTGCCATCATCGGGCAAGTCAACCAAAGTCCACACTTTGTTCTCATACATGGATCCCATCTCAGATTTCATGGCCTCGAGCCATTTTGCGGAATCTGGGCTCATCATCGCTTCCTCATAGTTCGTAGGTTCGTCATGGTGAAGTAACATGACCTCCAAAACAGGATTACTGTACCACTCTGGTGCGGATCTTACTCTGGTTGACCTACGAGGTTCGGTAGTAACTTGATCTGAAGTTACATGATCATCATCATTAGCTTCCTCACTAATTGGTGTAGGAGTCACAAGAACAAATTTCTGTGATGAACTATTTCCAATAAGGGAGCAGGTATAGTTACCTCATCAAGTTCTACTTTCCTCCCACTCACTTCTTTAGAGAGAAACTCCTTCTCTAGAAAGGATCCATTCTTAGCAACGAATGTCTTGCCTTCGGATCTGTGATAGAAGGTGTACCCAACAGTCTCCTTTGGGTATCCTATGAACACACATTTCTCCGATTTGGGTTCGAGCTTATCAGGTTGAAGCTTTTTCACATAAGCATCGCAGCCCCAAACTTTAAGAAACGACAACTTTGGTTTCTTGCCAAACCACAGTTCATAAGGCGTCGTTTCAACGGATTTAGATGGTGACCTATTTAACGTGAATGCAGCCGTCTCTAAAGCATAACCCCAAAACGATAGTGGTAAATCAGTAAGAGACATCATAGATCGCACCATATCTAGTAAAGTACGATTACGACGTTCGGACACACCATTACGATGTGGTGTTCCGGGTGGCGTGAATTGCGAAACTATTCCGCATTGTTTCAAATGAAGTCCAAACTCATAACTCAAATATTCTCCTCCACGATGAGATCGTAGAAACTTTATTTTCTTGTTATGATGATTTTCCACTTCACTATGAAATTCTTTGAACTTCTCAAATGTTTCGGACTTGTGTTTCATCAAGTAGATATACCCATATCTGCTTGAATCATCTATGAAGGTGAGAAAATATCGATACCCGCCGCGAGCCTCTATATTCATCGGACCACATACATCAGTATGTATGATTTCCAACAAATCTGTTGCTCGCTCCATTGTTCCGGAGAATGGCATTTTAGTCATCTTGCCCATGAGGCATGGTTCACAAGTACCAAGTGATTCATAATCAAGTGATTCCAAAAGTCCATCAGAATGGAGTTTCTTCATGCGCTTTACACCAATATGACCTAAACGGCTGTGCCACAAATAAGTTGCACTATCATTATCAACTCTGCATCTTTTGGCTTCAATATTATGAATATGTGTATCACTACTATCGAGATTCATCAAAAATAGACCACTCTTCAAGGGTGCATGACCATAAAAGATATTACTCATATAAATAGAACTACCATTATTCTCAGATTTAAATGAATATCCGTGTCACATCAAACAAGATCCAGATATAATGTTCATGCTCAATGCTGGCACCAAATAACAATTATTCGGGTCTAAAACTAATCCCGAAGGTAGATGTAGAAGTAGCATGTCAACCGCGATCACATCGACTTTGGAACCATTTCCCACGTGCATCGTCACCTCGTCCTTAGCCAATCTTCGCTTAATCCGTAGTCCCTATTTCGAGTTGCAGATATTAGCAATAGAACCAGTATCAAATACCCAGTTGCTACTACGAGCATTAGTAAGGTACACATCAACAACATGTATATCACATATACCTTTGTTCACCTTGCCATACTTCTTATCCGCCAAATACTTGGGGCAGTTCTGCTTCTAGTTTCCAGTCTCTTTGCAGTAGAAGCACTCAATCTCAGGCTTAGGTCCAGACTTGGGCTTCTTCACTTGAGCAGCAACTTGCTTGCCGTTCTGCTTGAAGTTCCCCTTCTTCCCTTTACCCTTTTTCTTGAACTGGTGGTCTTGTTAACCATCAACACTTGATGCTCCTTGTTGATTTCTACCTCCGCAGCCTTTAGCATCGCGAAGAGCTCGGGAATCGTCTTATCCATCCCTTGCATATTATAGTTCATCACAAAGCTCTTGTAGCTTGGTGGCCGTGATTGAAGAAATCTGTCAATGACACTATCATCTGGAAGATTAACTCCTAGTTGAATCAAGTGATTGTAGTACCCAAACATTCTGAGTATATGTTCACTGACAAAACTATTCTCCTCCATTTTGCAGCTGCAGAACTTATTGGAGACCTCATATCTCTCAATCTGGGCATTTTCTTGAAATATTAACTTCAACTCTTGGAAAATCTCATATGCTCCATGACGTTCAAAACGTTGTTGAAGTCCCGGTTCTAAGCCATAAAGCATGGCACACTGAACTATCGAGTAGTCATCAACACGCGACTGCCAAGCATTCACAATGTCTGCAGTTGCCGGCGTGGGTGGTACACCTAGCGGTGCTTCTAGGACGTAATTCTTCTGTGCAACAATGAGGATAATCCTCAAGTTATGGACCCAGTCCGTGTAATTTCTACCATCATCTTTCAACTTTTCTTTCTCAAGGAACGCATTAAAATTCAACGGAACAACAACATGGGCCATCTATCTACAACAACATAGACATGCAAAATACTATCAAGTACTAAGTTAATGATAAATTAAAGTTCAATTAATCAAATTACTTAAGAACTCCCACTCGGACAGACATCCCTCTAATCATCTAAGTGATCACGTGATCCATATCAACTAAACCATGTCCGATCATCACGTGAGATGGAGTAGTTTTCAATGGTGAACATCACTATGTTGATCATATCTACTATATGATTCACGCTCGACCTTTCGGTCTCAGTGTTCCGAGGCCATATCTGCATATGCTAGGCTCGTCAAGTTTAACCCGAGTATTCCGCGTGTGCAAAACTGGCTTGCACCCATTGTATGTGAACGTAGAGCTTATCACACCCGATCATCACGTGGTGTCTCGGCACGACGAACTTTCGCAACGGTGCATACTCAGGGAGAACACTTATACCTTGAAATTTAGTGAGAGATCATCTTATAATGCTACTGTCGATCTAAGCAAAATAAGATGCATAACAGATAAACATCACATGCAATCAATATAAGTGATATAATATGGCCATCATCATCTTGTGCCTTTGATCTCCATCTCCAAAGCACCATCATGATCACCATCGTCACCGGCGCAACACCTTGATCTCCATCGTAGCATCATTGTCGTCTCGCCAACTATTGCTTCTACCACTACCACTATTGTTTAGTGATAAAGTAAAGCAATTACATGGCGATTGCATTTCATACAATAAAGCGACAACCATATGGCTCCTGCCAGTTGCCGATAACTGTGTTACAAAACATGATCATCTCATACAATAAAATTTAGCATCATGTCTTGACCATACCACATCACAACATGCCCTGCAAAAACAAGTTAGGCATCCTCTACTTTGTTGTTGCAAGTTTTACGTGGCTGCTACGGGCTGAGCAAGAACCGTTCTTACCTACGCATCAAAAACCACAATGCGGCATAGTGATTGCTTTTTGATATTCAGAAAGAACCCTGTTCATTGAATACGATTCAACTAAAGTTGGAGAAACAGACACCCACTAGCCACCTGTGTGCGAAGCACGCCGGTAGAACCAGCCTCCCGTAAGCGTACGCGTAATGTCGGTTTGGGCCGCTTCATCCAACAATGCTGCTGAATCAAGAATAACCTAGTGACGGCAAGCAATATGTATATACCCACGCCCACAACTCCTTTGTGTTCTACTCATGCATATAACATCTACGCATAAACCTGGCTCTGATACCACTGTTGGGGAACGTAGTAATTTCAAAAAAATTCCTATGCACATGCAAGATCATGGTGATGCATAGCAACGAGAGGGGAGAGTGTCATCCACGTACCCTCATAGACCGTAAGTGGAAGCGTTGTGACAACGCGGTTGATGTAGTCATACATCTTCACGATCGACCAATCCTAGTACCGAACATACGACACCTCCACGATATGCACATGTTTAGCTCGGTGACGTCCCACGAACTCACGATCCAGTAGAGCCTCGAGGGAGAGTTTCGTCAGCACGACAGCATGATGACAGTGTTGAAGAAGCTTCCGACGCAGGGCTTCACCTAAGCACCGCTACGATATGACCGAGGTGGATTATGGTGGAGGGGGGCACCGCACACGGCTAAAAGATCAATGATCAACTTGTGTGTCCATGTGTGCCCCTGCCCCCGTATATAAAGGAGCAAGGGGGGAGGCCGGCCCTAGGAGGGTGCGCCAAGAGGAGGAGTCCTCCTCCTAGCGGGAGTAGGACTCCCCTTTCCTAGTCCCACTAGGAGGGGGAAGGAAGGAGTGGGAGAGGGGAAAGGCAAGGGGGGCGCTCCCCCTTCCTTGTCCTATTCAGACTCAAGGGGAGGGGGCGCGCGGCCTGCCCTGGCCGGCCCCTCTCTCTCTCCACTAGGGCCCATCAAGGCCCATTAGCCCCCGGGGGGTTCCCGTAACCCATCCGGCACTCCGGTTTTCTCCAAGATCATCCAAAACCCTTCCGATGTCCAAATATAGCCGTCCAATATATCAATCTTTATGTCTCGACCATTTCGAGACTCCTTGTCATGTCCGCGATCACATCCGGGACTCCGTACTACCTTCGATACATCAAAACACATAAACTCATAATACCGATCGTCACCGAACGTTAAGCATGCGGACCCCACGGGTTCGAGAACTATGTAGACATGACCGAGACTCATCTCCGTCAATAACCAATAGCGGAACCTGGATGCTCATATTGGTTCCTACATATTCTACGAAGATCTTTATCGGTCAAACCGCATAAAAACATAAGTTGTTCCCTTTGTCATCGGTATGTTACTTGCCCGAGATTCGATCGTCAGTATCTCAATACCTATTTCAATCTCGTTACCGGCAAGTCTCTTTACTCATTCCGTAATACATCATCCCGCAACTAACTCATTAGTTGCATTGCTTGCAAGGCTTATAGTGATGTGCATTATGGAGAGGGCCAGAGATACCTCTCCAACAATCGGAGTGGCAAATGCTAATCTCGATCTATGCCAACTCAACAAGTACCATCAAAGACACCTGTAGAGCACCTTTATAATCATCCAGTTACGTTGTGACGTTTGGTAGCACATAAAGTTTTCCTCCGGTATTCGGGAGTGGCATAATCTCATAGTCATAGGAACATGTATAAGTCATGAAGAAAGTAATATCAATATACTAAACAATCAAATGCTAAGCTAACGGAATGGGTCAAGTCAATCACATCATTCTCTAATGATGTGATCCCGTTAATCAAATGACAACTCATGTCTATGGTTAGGAAAGTTAACCATCTTTGATTCAACGAGTTACTATCAAAACTGAACGCACCAGTAGCAGAAAAGCAGTAGCAACAGCAGCGCGTGCGAGAGCCGGGGCTGCTGGTCGTGTAGCAGCATCAATCGACTGACTTTTCATCTCTGGTCAGTCGATTTTCCAGCCGTTGGATACGAAATCAAGGGTCTGCAGTTCATCTTCAACCTCCACCCCCCTGAGCCACCACCCACCACTGGCCAAACCACCGCCCCCCGCCGCCCGCGGCTGGCGGTGCGCCGCCCCGCCTGCCCTGAAACCACTCCCCACCACCGGTCCACCGCCCCCGGCCATCCCTCTAGGCCCCTCGTGCCAAGATTTTTCTCCGATGATCCCCACGCCACTGCCCCACCACCACCGGCGACCACCGCCCCACCCTGAACCCTAAGATATATAATGGGGTACCTCTCCAGCGAGCCCCCTCCCCACTGTGACTGGTTCTTCCTTAACTTCGGTGAGCCCCCTGAAAATCGACTAACCCAAAAGTCGATTCAGTCGACTGAAGTGTAGCTAAATCGAAGAACCATCACAAGCAAGAGCAAGAGCGAGAGCAGCAGCGCAAGCAAGAGCAAGAGCAGACCAGGCAGGGGACCGAGAGCAAGAGTAGAGCAGTAGCGCGAGTGAGATCTAAAGTAGAAGCAGCTCCTACTGATGTGGACGTCGCCGCCGAGGGAGCGATGCCGTGGAGGAAGTGGCCGCCGCCGCCGCCGTGTATGGAGCCGCGCCATGTTGCCTCGGGACCGAGCACTGGCAGCACCGTGAGATCAAATCAAGAAGAAAATGTGGCGATTAGTGTACAACCTCTTTGGTGGCGCTGATTAGGCCTCAGCTTCATCCGAGGAAACGGCGTTGATTCTGCTCTTCCGGTGGTCCAGGTGAAGACGGCGGTGTGGGAGTGGAGGTGGCGTGAAAGACGAGGGGAACGTCAGGGCAGCTCCTTGGAGGTGGAGGACGGGGTGGCTGAACCGGCGGGACGATGAGATCGATGATGGATTCTCATCCGGTGTGGTGGATGAGGGACGTCGAGGTATTGCCGTGGATGACATCGTCGGGGAAGAGGCTCCGTCTGGGTGGCAGACGGAGGAGGGTGTGGGGCTTCGCGGGTTTTCGCGGACTCGATGTACGAATGGGTGGGCGGATGGGATGGGAATGGGGAACCATGGCTTAGGGACGCGCTTGTCCGAAATGTGGGGTAAGTTATGGAAGTACCCCCACTGATTTGAGTTAGGCGGTTCTTTCGGTTCAAGGGTATCACGGGCATTTCGCATATCAGGATTTCGCAGGAGATGGGAGTTTTCACGCGCATTGTAATTTTTGGATAGTAAGGTGCGGGTTGAGATGGAAGGAGTTTTCGAAGAACAACAGACAAAGATCTTAAATATTTCGGGGTAACAAGGCATGGGTTGAAGAGGCGGGAGTTTTGCAGCATGATAGACAGAGATGCTAGCTTGAAATTTCGGCATAACAAGGCGCGGCTTGAAATTTCGGGAGAACAAGATTAATGTGTACAAAAAAAGACAATTCACACCTCATCACTAGAGAGAGTCATGTCCCGTTTTACTATATTACTAGAAATGCATTCAAATACCACAATAAAAAAACTAAAAAAATCAGGACAACAAACATAACATGTACAATACCAAATCAATTTGCACTTCCCTCAACAATAAAAAATCAATTCGTGTTGTCTAGCATATGGACTAAATTTGAGTACATTTTCCATGTTTGAATGAGATTGTACTCGGGTTAGTTATACAACCATCTAAATGTTATCTTCACAACACATGACATGAATAAAGCAGTAGTAAATACCTATATAAATACGAACTACATGTACATACAATCTCAAATTCAAATATATGTATCAATTTTATGTTGAATTCAAATCATAGTACATGTATGCTCTAGCTAGATGTTTGGAATCTAAACCATGTATGATACTACGTACAATGTGTTTAACACACACAACACACACAAACACCATTTAGACTAGTAAGGTACACGTGCATTACACGCATGAGATTTGGCAACCAAATTATGAATAAATACCACATTATAGCATGTAAGTTTTGAGTCATATATGCATGATGTAGATGTTCGTTTAATTCTTATAGTTCGTCTCATTCAAAATCATTTAGTTTTTATAAAAAGCTAATCTATTTTAAGATTCATGGAATTGTGCTTTGTAAAGCATAAAGTAAAAGCAAATAATGGTAATTCATGGAGAAAAACATTTGAGCAATTATGATACAGAAGATTCTAGAACAAATAAGAAGTGCTTGTGTTTTGAGGTTTGTGCATTATGCTTAAGTTCAACCATTGAGTCTTCTAGATTGTACATATGGAAAAATCTGGTGGAATGTCGATGATATCTAATGGCCAGTAGTGCTCGGATTTGCCATCTCTGCACCGTCGGATTGGGTTCATCCAACAACCATCTTTCAAAGTTAAAGTTATCCGCACACTATATAGAAGATATAGAATATAATATATAGGGGTATATATATATATATGTGATGTGAAAGCCACCCAACATCTCCAATTAGAATAGTGTGTCCATGCACGGATGCAATGTGGCCAAACGATATCTGCCATCGGTATTTCAAATTCAAATCAGTCTGACCTTGTTCAATGAGTATATAGTATAGCGTGCTCATTTCGAAACATGGGTTTCAAACATCATGATCTCCTATTCAAATATTTGAATTCAACTTTACATTGATTATGACCTCACCTAGTCTTTTACACCCACACAGTCATCTTCTCTTTATAATTGTACCACTTACTTTCTCTCGTGCATGCATGCACACACACTACCACTCGGCATTATCCATTGCACACATGCAATATTTTTGTTCAGGTCGGTCTCCCATGCATGCACGCACACACACACACATCTCCCCCTCTTCATCATATCAGGCATTCTTTATCTCTCACGTGCATGCGCAATGATCGATGTTCCTCTATGTGGTGTGTATATATAGCTATGTCTTTCCTAGTTTTCCACACAAACCGATCAATCTATATATCTAGTGAGGCTCACCCTCTTTCCCATGCACACATCGATCAATCTATACCTCTCTAAATAGGATTGCATAGCTAATACACCCACATTAATTATATATCCAATGTCGCCTTCTCATCATCCATGCCTTCCGCTTCATCTCTCAGACGCGCGCACAGTGACAAAGACAGGGGCAGTAAGGGCTAATGTGAATGTGATTAGTAGATCAATTGCTGGTAAAAAGGTTTAAGTTGATGAATTGACCCTCCACGTAAAGGATTATCAATGCTTGGCCCCCTAGCTCATTTATTTTTCATGGCTCTGCCACTGCGCGCAACATCGCACGTTCTCGCCCCCTCTCTTTAAATATCGATCTCGCACTTGTGCACTCCTTCATAGTGTCCCTCCACTTGTCCCCTCGCACCATCTTCCAGCCCCCACCAGATTTTTCCACATGTACAATCTAGAAGGCTCCATGGTTGAACTTAAGCATAATGAACAAACCTCAAAACACAAGTGCTTCTCCTTTGTTCTAGAATCTCCCGTATCATAACTACCGAAACTTTTTTCTAGTTGAATTGCCATTATTTGTTTTTACTTTATGTTTTACAACGCACAATTACATGAGTCATAAAATAGATTAACTTTTTTATAAAAACAAACATCTACATCATGCATATATGACTCAAAGCTTACATGCTATAGTGTGGTATTTATTCATAATTTGGTTGCCAAATCTGATGTGTGCAATGCACGTGTAGCTTACTAGTACTTTCAGTATGTGCAAAGCACGTAGAATTCCAATGTCACGCTACATAGTGTCTCTCTTTCAGTTCATGAAGCCACATGTCACATGTGGAGGCGTTGTCGCGACCTCCTTGTGTGGATTGATCATAGTGACGTGCTGCTAGTTCCAGAAGAATGTACTCGTCCTCTCTCACGCACGCTGGCAGTACATGCACGAAGCGAAGATGTGCATGCACGCACTCATTCCCTCGCACGCACACGCGGGTACACGGTGGGATACATTTTTGTACGAAGATCCACCCCATGTGATAATTTGACGCGTGTAAAGTCCTTCACTTCATTGATGGTCAATTAATACATCGCATGCAAATTGAGTGGACGCGAGGGAGGACGTAGTTGAGAAAGACATTACTAATCCACTGCGTGCATGCGAGTAGCTAAATCATGGGTTGGTACTTCCATTGGTATCCTTCGTATTTTGTGCCAATTTTTTTACCATATTTTAAGTAACATGATATTTATGCATGTCATAAAAAGTGGCATAAAAAAGGGGCCAATAAACCAGGACACAAGCAACATGATCAGTTTTTTTCCAAGGCTACTGTTGGTGGCCTTTGTATTTAAATATGGACGAAGTGGAGTAGTTCTTTATCTTAGCCTCGTAGGGCTCTCCCAGCGCCTGGGCTCGCCTCCCCTCCTCGCCCACCTGATCCCGCCATGGAGGATTCCGCCATGGATAATCCCTTAGATCCTAGGATCCCGCGGGTTGCCCTCTCACTGCGCCCCGCAGCACTGCCACCTTTGAGCGAAACCCACATGTGTTTTAGAGGGGATCCATTGCTCTGGAATCACAGATTAGTGGTGCTGGAGGACATGCCAGGATTGCATTTCAGATCAAGGAAGCGTCACATTGATTGGCGAGAAGTTCTAAGGAGCTGCGCCTGGCGCAACACAAGGCAGAGGCGCTAGTCGATCTCAGGGAAGAGATGCCGAGGGATGTCAGCATCTGGCAGCGTCGCGTTGATTTGGAGCTAGGGCTAATGGCATAGATCATATTCATGGAGTCAACTATGGAGGAAAGTACGCGCATGCCTGCAGAATGGCATGAGCAGCCGGTGCAACTGTTCAAATGGGCAGCAGGAGAAGCCAAATCGTGGGACCAGCTGCGGCGGCGCCGCTGGGCATGTATCGTAGGCGAGGTGAGCTACCCTCCTTCCCCGCCAGCGATGCAGTGACCTACTCGGTTGCTGCTGCAGTGAACTTGCGGCGCCATGGTGGTTTGCAACAATGACAATCACTCCATCTATATGTATTGTATTCCCGTGAAAATACTTGGTCATTTGGAAAAAGATGGTAATTGATTTATCACTAGTTTTTGAATGCTTGGTCGTGACAATCACCTGAAGCCACAACCAGAAGTCTCCGTCGCGTAATACTTACGATCGGCCAGACCCACGACACGCGTCGGCTTGGTCTGACATGTAAGATCTGTTACATCACTGACTTGTGCGACCGTATTTGAGCAATAGTACTTGAAATTTGTGTTCCAGGAAACTCATTGGGAGCCGGTTCGGGCCTCGAAACCAAAACCATGAATTAATATTTAGCTTGTTCCCATCACATTCCAAAAGTGTATACAAATGCTCCCACCTCGTTTCTTGTTTCTTAACATATCAACCAATATGAGATGTGGGCGTGCATATTTTCAATGACTCAAGACTACCAAACAGGACATCCAGCGGTTAGTTCATTGCATGCAATGCTATTAATTAGCAAATAAACATTAAGTTCTATCGTTTTCCCCTCCTTCTTGGTCACGGCGCACAACCTAAGATGACTTATTCACCTAGACAGAGGGAGTAGTATAATTAAGTGCAAACCTACTCACACCTAGTACGTATCAAACCTGAACGTGTTCCCACTGTCCATGTTTTAGTACTAGTGCTAGTACTAGGTTATAAAAAGGGGAACTAGTACATAGCCGAAAATCACTCTACCTCTTCCTCCTCATAAGTCTTTCTTATTCGTCCATCCTTGCCATGACCGGTGTGTAGAGCTCTAGGTTGAGAACTATCCGAATTACTCGTAACAAGGGAGCGGCCACCAAGGCCGCGGAAAAAAAGAGAGGGCTCGCCACCTTGCAGAGACCTCGAAAGATCTCTCACGGGCAGGCGAGGGATCCCAGGAGCGCCCTAGCCGCGGAGGCGAGGGCTCCCAGGAGCGCCGTAGCCGCGGAGGTGAACATGCCAAGCTGGCGGCACTGGAGTCGTTATCCCTCGACACCATGCCCGATCAGATCAATAAGCAGGAGGATTTCATCGACGACTTGGTGGAGCTACTGAAGGAGAACCTCGACGACATGCCTGTCGGCGTCCTGGGAACGGGGGTCCCCAGACTTGCCTGCCTGCGGCCCACGGCGTGGCTCCACCAGCGGCCCTGTACGGCCCATCCTCATCAGCGAACACTCAAGACCCTCGCGAGGGGCCATGCCTCGCAAGGCGAACGACACAAGGCCTCCTCAGGGGCGACCTCACCAGGATGGCTCGCGAGGGACAGAGAGATCAAGGCGAAGGGCACCTCGCAAGGTCCCTGTGACGCAAGCCATGATGAAAAAGGCCAGGCGGGCGCCAGCACGCGCAGCATACTCATTTCCTCTTTGGTGCTAAAGAGGCAAGCGCAGGCGAGGAGTCCGGAGGTATCAGGCAAAGGTTTCCATATCGGTGCAACAAGACCAAGACCATCAGGATGGCAGGACAGAGGTCACCATGGAGCCCAGGACGGCATCACCACCAGAACCTTTGGCAGGCGAAGACCACCTTTTGTCAGGATAACTTGTACTAGTTGTCTCCCTTCAAATTTGGCCGTTGTTGGATCCCTTCCCGCCTACATTTGGGAAGAGGACCAGGGCCTCTATAAATAGGACTAGCCACCACAGTAGGAGGAAACAGATCTGGAGACGGGTCTGGGATCATTCAGATCATCCTCGACCACACAAGCTCACAGAGCTCCAGAACACCTCCCCTCAGGAGGCTGTTCTTCCCTTGTATTCGTTCATCCACAGCCTAAGAGGCAATCCACCACACCACACTGGAGTAGGGTATTACACCACATCGGTGGCCCGACCCAGTATAAACCATGTGTCCTTTGTTCTACGAGTTCAGTGTGCTGAGCTTTGAGATCATGGTGAGAGCGTGAGCTAGGAGGGAGGAGAGATCTTCGTGCGCACCCATGAGTTCGAACCTCAAGGGTTTTGCCGGAACCTGAAATCTGACATTTGGCGTGCCAGGTAGGGGTGCGCCGAAGCCTCTCTTCCATTAGCAGACCCGCCAGCACTCTACAGCGCCAATGTCCGACGACCTGAGGGCCAATGCCGACCACTGGGTAGCTTGGCCAGCCCGGGCGGCATCGGCCGCCCAAGAAGACCTCAACTCCGAGCTCCAGGCGGCACACGCACCGCCAAACGATGCGGGGCGCAGGCGGCGTGGTTCAGTGCCGTCCACCCTTACCCCATGGTGCGCGTGAGCCGCCGCAAGGTCCTCAAGCTACGCCACGGCGATGGCACCGCACACCCGACAGGAACAAGCGAACATGAGGGCTGCGCCCATAGTGGCGAGGGAGCTGCTGCAGTGCTGACTAATGGAGAGCGACCGAGATGCATTGCTGGAGCACGTTGCCGAGCTGTTGGACGCCGCGGCCAGGGTTACGTCGCCTTTCTGCTCCTTGCTTACGCCTCAGGTTGTGGCCGGATAGCATGGTGGGCCTCGTCGCACCAGCACACCCCCGGGAGCACCAGGAGGTTTCGTCGGCATCGGCACAACCAGCGGCGCCAGGCACCCAACCGCACCTATGCCTCCCCCGATGGGCGCAGGCATAAGCATTGCCACCCACGGTCTCAGTAGGATGCCACCCTACCATCGTCAAAGCGGCGCGCCAGGCCGGGCGACGTGGAGCGCGGGGCACTTCAGCGAGGTTTTCGAGGCGACGGCTCCGGAGACCTATGTGCCCCGCATGATGGACCAGGAGTACACGCCGGAAGATGACCCCGACTCGTTCCTCGAGCCGGGTTGGGAAGAGGAGACGCTGGAAGTTGAGGCCTTCCAGGAGCCACCCGGGAGCCTCACCGACCACGCCGGTGACAACAACCACAGGGTACCACTAATCTCTCAGGAGCAGGCTTACGCTAACCATGGGTTGCAAGTGAATCAGGTCACAGTGGTGGACGATGGCCCCAGCACGGCATCCCCCCTTCCACCAGGGGAAGCGCACTAGGGGCTGTGTGGGAGGAGACGGGAGCAAGGACCCTCCCCACATTGCATGGAGCAAGGCATCACCCGGAGGTAGGTCCTCTGCCGGGGAGGCACTGGCAAGCCTTCCCCCCGGCAGAGGGCCCGTGGTCGCCGAGGGCGCTGCTAGCGTCCCCTTTGCCCCTTGTCATCGTCCTGGTTTCTGGACGCCCAACGGTGGTCAAGGGCAGCGCAAGGCAGGGCCCTCGCCTGGCAATATGAAGCAAGGCTCACGCCTGTGAAGGTCTCCGCTTATGACACTCTCACGTAATAATGAGTGGGGCTGTACACGCCCCGGAGTCTTCAGAGTGCCGCCCTCGGGCCTCGGGGGCTCCCGCCCACGTCCTAGTGGAAGCACCATGCTCCACGCTGGCCGTCGACACTGTCCCCCAATGACTATGCTTACAGCCAGTGAAAGCACTTAGCTCCGCGCTGGTGGGAAGACAAGAAGACTAGCTAGGTGCCGGACGCGGCCCTTTTCTTTTGACCTCTTTTTCTGTAGCTCAGACTTGCAGCTTTTGATCTTGAATTTGAAGTTGCATTTCCATTGGCAATTGTGGGGGCATCCTTTCTCGTTTATGTTGATTTCGTGAGTTTCTGGATTCGTGTTTTGTTTGAGATTCGCGTCCGCTATCTCCCCCCTTTCGAGCACCTCGCGAGCGGGCGCTGGCAGCGGCGTACACGCACTACGTGTGGGCCTTGTCATTACTGGTGCTCGATTCTCGTGAGGCCTTCTCCGGTGGACCAGCGGACCCCTCAGGAAACCAAAACCTCGCGAGCTCGTGAGGGGATCCCCTCAGAAGGAATGCACATCTGCAGCTGCCAAATCAGTTTGAAGCTCGACTGAACCAAAGGAAGTTACGACAACAAGCCCACAAGGGGTGCCGCGAGCACACGAAAGCGCGCTTTAAGCCTAGTCGAGGGAATAAAGTGGTAGCCTATTTACATGAGGGGCTCCCCCTCCCCAAAATGCTCTTACATTGTGAGGGGCCGTACCCAAGCTTTTGTGTCCAGGTTCAAAATAAAGGAGCGCAGGCTCAGTCGGATGTGTCACTTGCCTCCCGAATCGCTTCCAGACAGGCTGCTGGCGCCATCGTTGTCGCTGTCTTCACCGCCATCAATCACGTCGCCCTCGTCCGCTACGACCACCACTGTGTCATCATCAGAAGCAAAGGCCCTAACTAGGGCATCCACATTGTCGTCCACCCAGTGCGCTAGGTTGTCCCGGATGACCTCAGGCACCGGGGCAATGGCGGCATCAAAATCAAAGTTAGGATTGGTGTATAGGAGATGGATGAAGACGCGGGAGAATGCACGCCCGAGGAGGACCCGACTCTTTTTGTCCACAAGCTCACGACCCCTCTCAGCTCGGTTCTCTAGGCGTGTCACGACGTCGGTGAAGAAGCAAAGATGGCCGGCGTAGTCCTCGGCGTGTGGGTGGGGAGCGTGCTCATCACAGATGGTACCAAGCGCCTGATTGGCCCTCGTCCTGAGGTCCCGAAGCATGGGAACACGCTCACGCAGTAGCATCTGTCAGTGAAGCACCTCCTTTCTTTTCTGCTGAGCGAAGGACTCGACGCTGGCAACCCACTATTGAAGAGAGAGCAGCTCGGCACGGGCGGAAGCCAGCTCCGCGTACACTTAGATCAGGGCGGCAACGGCGGCTTTCTCGCGCTTTTTTGCCTCAGCCAGCCCTGACCTGATGGCAGTGGCCCTGCCCACAGCTTCGGCTTCCACGAGCTTCAGCTTCAGGTCATACCTGCCAGCAAGATCCGCGCGAGCCTCAGCCACCCTGCAGTCGACCTCCTCCTGGGCCCTGGCCTCACGCGCGCCGACAACATCCTCTGCTTAGGCGACTTGGCGCTCCCTCGTCTCCAACCGCTCAAGCTCGAGGCCGCGCTCTGTGGCCTCCAGCAACAGTGGTTCCTCGCGCCTCGAGATCTCCTCCTTGTTGGACGGTGCGCCCTTTATCGACGCCAAGGCAGCTCTGCGCGCCTCCACCTGCTGCTCCAGGGAGGCGTTCAAGGCCTGGAGCACTCGCCTGCATTCCTCGGCGGCCGCGCAACGATTTTCCGCCTCCCTGGCCTCCTCCAAGGCTCGGGCGCTGGCCTCCCACGAGGTTGCCAGGGATGCCTTGGCCTTCGCATTGGCGTGCTCACGCTGGAGGTGCCCGAGGTTGATAGCCACCTTCAGTTGATGCCACTCCTCCACCAGCCGAAGACCCTCGGCTTCATGGCGAGCGTCAACATCCATTCTCCACCAAGTTAGCTCAGCGCGCCAATGCCTCCTGAAAGATCTCGTGGCAGACAACACCCCGCTCGCGCGCAAACTTGAGCGCGTGACCAGGTCCATCCCCCACAGCAGGGGTTGCCGAAGGGATCCAAAGCGGCTCGGTCCCTCCCAGAAGGGGGCTGGAGGCTGGCGCTTCCCCAGTTGCCGTCTGGGCCTTGGCGGAGGCCCGGATGGGTGAGGGCCCGTTGCTCGAAGAAGAAGCCAGGATTGAGGTCATCCAGCCGCAGTCCACGATCAGGGGTGGAGCCCTTGGCACACCCCCGCACCCTGGACCGGGCCGCGAAGGAAGGGCAACAGGAGTGCAGGATCAAGGCACCGGGCCGGCACGCCCACCTCCCCCGCCGATCTTGCGCCGGGTGCGACGGGCTGGCGCGAGACACTCAGAGTCAACGGAGGGCCCGGGGTAGGAGGAGGTTGCTCTTCTGGAGATTTCGTCACCCTGGCGAAAGGGGGCCTGAGAAACCACGATCAGAAGAGAAGATGGCACCTAAGAAATTACAAAGGTAAGGTACTCACTCGTCCATGGCAATATACTTCCTCTGCTTCAATGGCCGGAAGGCATCATCGCTGCAGCTTGGAGACCCCTTCCTCTTGCGGAGCGCATCGAAGTCCAGTCCAAGTCGGCCGATGATACGTCTCCATCATATCTACTTTTCCAAACACTTTTGCCCTTGTTTTGGACTCTAACTTGCATGATTTGAATGGAACTAACCTGGACTGACGTTGTTTTCAGCAGAATTACCATGGTGTTATTTATGTGCAGAAACAAACGTTCTCGGAATGACCTGAAACTTCACAGAGCAACTTTTTGGAAAATATAAAAAATACCTCCAAAGATGAAGGCCAGGGGGCCCACCACCTATCCACAAGGGTGGGGGCGCGCCTGCCCCCCTAGGGCGCGCCCCCTACCTCGCGGGCCCCCTGGTGCCTCTCCGACTCCAACTCCATATATTGTGTTTCGGGGAGAAAAAATTAGAGAGAAGAATTCATCGCGTTTTACGATATGGAGCCGCCGCCAAGCCCTAAAACCTCTCGGGAGGGCTGATCTGGAGTCCGTTTGGGGCTCCGAAGAGGGGAATCCGTCGCCATCATCATCATCAACCATCCTCCATCACCAATTTCATGATGCTCACCGCCGTGTGTGAGTAATTCCATCGTAGGCTTGCTGGACGGTGATGGGTTGGATGGGATCTATCATTTAATCGAGTTAGTTTTGTTAGGGTTTGATCCCTAGTGTCCACTATGTTCTGAGATTGATGTTGCTATGACTTTGCTATGCTTAATGCTTGTCACTAGGGCCCGAGTGCCATGATTTCAGATCTGAACCTATTATGTTTTCATCAATATATGAGTGTTCTTGATCCTATCTTGCAAGTCTATAGTCACCTATTATGTGTTATGATCCGTTAACCCCGAAGTGACAATAATCGGGATACTTACTGGTGATGACCGTAGTTTGAGGAGTTCATGTATTCACTATGTGTTAATGCTTTGTTCCGGATCTCTATTAAAAGGAGGCCTTAATATCCCTTAGTTTCCGTAAGGACCCTGCTGCCACGGGAGGGTAGGACAAAAGATGTCATGCAAGTTCTTTTCCATAAGCACGTATGACTATATTCGGAATACATGCCTACATTATATCAATGAACTGGAGCTAGTTCTGTGTCACCCTAGGTTATGACTGTTACATGATGAACCGCATCCGGCATAATTCTCCATCACCGATCCATTGCCTACGAGCTTTCCATATATTGTTCTTCGCTTATTTTCTTTTCCGTTGCTATTGCTATCATCACTACAAAATACCAAAAACATTGCTTTTACTATTGTTACCTTTTGCTACCGTTATCACCACTATCATAATACTTTGCTACTAAACACTTTGTTGCAGATATTAAGTTTCCAGGTGTGGTTGAATTGACAACTCAGCTGCTAATACTTGAGAATATTCTTTGGCTCCCCTTGTGTCGAATCAATAAATTTGGGTTCAATACTCTACCCTCGAAAACTGTTACGATCCCCTATACTTCTGGATTATCAGTGAAGCCCTGGATGAGGCCACCAACACTGGGCACGGCTGGTGAGGCTCCTGAGGGGACGACCTTGGGAGTGCTGGCCTGAGGGGAGCCCTCGGGCTCTGCCTCAGGGTGAGCCGTTGGGGCCTCGGGGGCTTCGGCCTCAGGAGCAGTGGATCGTGCCGCCCCCTCAACCGTCACCTCAGGGCGAAGGTCATGAGCCCTGGGAGATGGCGCCTCAGGATCCTCGAGCGGGGTCGGCACCGCAACAGTCGCATCTCCAGCCCTCGACAGCGCTCGCCCCCCGCCCCCCACGCTCACTCTTGGGGCGAGCTCGACACTGGCGGCGAGGAGGGAAAACACGCAGACAGGGTTCTCGCGAGACCCTTCAAGACCGATTGGACGCAGCCCCCACTCGTCGAAAGGGGGCATCTGCCCCGCGAACTCCACCCTGTACGAGCAGCAGTACAAAAGACAACCCTCCTGTGGCATGTCGGCTGGTGAGGGGTCGCCTGTCAGGACCTCGAGCACCGTTCGTCACGCCTTAGGTGGAAGCCCAGACTCATGGAGCCTCATACGATCCTTGCTGCCAAACAAGGCCCACATCGGTCGAGAATGGCGCTAGAGTGGAGCGACGCGGCGTCGGAGGAACTCCTTCATCACCATGGGCCTGGTCATGCCGAGATCTTTCAACCTCTTCAACCGGAGCCAGACGAAGGCAAGGCATGGGTCAGCGAGCCTCTTGTGGCCCCAGCCGGAGCTGGGGACGGCGGGCGCCAAAGGGGGCGAGAGCAGGGGGCTGAGCACGCTGACGTCCACAAACACCCATTGTGTCCGAAACCCACTCGCAAATGGTGGGAGCTCAAAGTCAATCCCTAAGCCGGCTGTCGCAGCCACGGCCTGGAAGCTCAGGCATCCCGAGCATTGCCGAGGATCAGCCAGGTGCAGTGAGAAGAAATGGCGTAGTAGGGCCAGGGAAGGGGCAATACCCACCATGGCCTCGCAGACGAAGGAGAAAATGGCAAGAAGCGCGATGGATTGGGGATCTGGGTGCAGCATATGGATCTGATAGTGGGACAACACGGCGTTGAAGAAGCTGGAGAAAGGAGGAACCAGGCCGGCCCACAGGGTGTCAAGGAAGAATTGAACCTCGGTGGCAGTCCTATCAATAGAGGCGTGGGACGCAAGCTAGGCCACCGTCCCCCCCCATTTGTTGAAGCCGGCGGCGAGCGCTGGTCGGACCTTGTCCATGGCTTCCTAGTTGAGCACCAACGACCGACCCACGGCAGGTTTAACGGCCGGAGGTGGCCCAACTGAATACTGGGACCCCTTCTTCCCCTTCTCCGTTCGGCGCGGCGCCATGGCGACAAGGAGGGCCGAGCTCAGGTCGGATTGGAAGAGGAGGTTATTGTTTCGGGAAGGCGGAAGAGTTGGAGGAGTGCGTCGCCAGCAATGGGGGAATAACTGTGTAGGTCACAGTGGCCGCCTAGCTAGGCAGATATCAAGGCTACGTGAGGAAGCGAGACCGCCCACATCCCGTCAATCGCCACACATCAACCGAGGACGTAGGCTGTTGGGGCCCGCGGCGCTCCGCACTGGCCCCTTGGCCTCTCCTCAAAGCCAAGTCCGAGCGCGCCTTGGGCCCGGGGGCTAATGTCAGCATCCTGGGAACGGGGGTCCCCAGACTTGCCTGCCTGCGGCCCATGGCGTGGCTCCACCAACGGCCCTGTACGGCCCATCCTCATCAACAAACACTCAAGACCATCATGAGGAGCCAAGCCTTGCGAGGCGGACGACATAAGGCCTCCTTGGGGGCGGCCTCACCAGGCTGGCTCGCGAGGGGCGGAGAGATCAATGCGAAGGGCACCTCGCGAGGTCCCTGTGACGCAAGCCATGGAGATCAAGGCCAGGCGGGTGCCAGCGCGCGCAGCGTACTCGTTTCCTCTTTGGTGCTAAAGAGGCAAGCGCAGGCGAGGGGTCCCGAGGCATCAGGCAAAGGTTTCCATATCGGTGCAACAAGACCAAGACCGCCAGGACAGAGGTCACCGTGGAGCCTAGGACGGCATCACCACCAAAACCTTTGGCAGGCGAAGACCACCTTTTGTCAGGATAACTTGTACTAGTTGTCTCCCTTTAAATTTGGCCGTTGTTGGATCCCTTCCCGCCTACATTTGGGAAGAGGACTAGGGCCTCTATAAATAGGACTAGTCACCACAGTAGGAGGCAACTGATCCGGAGAAGGGTTTGGGATCATTCAGATCATCCTCAACCACACAAGCTCACAGAGCTCCAGAACGCCTCTCCTCAGGAGTCTGTTCTTCCCTTGTATTCGTTCATCCTTAGCCCAAGAGGCAATCCACCGCACCACACTGGAGTAGGGTATTACACCACATCGGTGGCCCGAACCAGTATATACCCTGTGTCCTTTGTTCTGCGAGTTCGGTGTGCTGAGCTTTGAGATCGCGGTGAGAGCGTGAGCTAGGGGGGAGGAGTGATCTTCGTGCACACCCCAAAGTTCGAACCTCAAGGGTTTTGCCGAAACCCAAAATCCGACAATGCCTGCTAAGCTCAATGAGCAGGGGAGTTGACCGCTGGCTTAGTGATGCTACTGAAGAAGAGCATTGCCTCAGAAAAGAAGGCGATCGACAAAATCCTGCAACTTTAGGAGGACAAGGCGAAGATCTGCCATGAGCTCGACTTGCTGGAGGAGGAGAATGCCGGCTGGAAGAAGATGCATGAGAAGAGTAGTTCCTCGATGAAGATGTTGTAGGCCCTCGTCATGGAACGGAAGGAGGAGTTGGCGAAGCTCGGCATCAAGCACCCGGCTGCTGATAAGGTACGTAATGCGGCCGTGGAACAGATGATGAACGCTCGTGTCGAGAAATTCCGCGTCATGGACAGCATGAAGAAGATGGTGGAGAAGATGCGCAAAGAGATGGAGGGAATGGAGGTGATGAAGAAGCAGTTATGACTCCATAGCCAGCAACCCTTCATGTAGTAGAGAGCAGCACCCCAGACTTGTGTGTGTGTCTTCCTTCTTTTTGGGGGGTGATAATCTTCCTTCTTCTTTGCTCCTGCGTTTCTTCTTTTGCTTCGGGTGTTTCACCGCACGTTTCACACATGAATAGAACAATGCTAATGATGAGCGGCGTCGTGGGACCGATGACTAGCAAATTAGATCATTTTTATCGCCATATGGCACTGGGCTGCCGTGTTTCGTGCTCCTCCATCGTACTACTACTCTAGTGGAAAACTTGAGTATACCGCACAGTTCTTTGCTCCTCCTCAGGTCGTCAGCAATATTTATACGAGCAACCAAATTACAAGGCCCAGCCTTTCAGCAATAATGAGCCGTCAAATCACAAAGGCCCTCGCCTCTCGTGAAACCGAGCAAGCGAGACTGCCCCGCCCTCTAGCCTTTTAAAAAATGTATACTTTTGTACAGTAGTACTAGTATCGATGGATTGCGCCATGGAGTAAAACTAACAAGATGAAATTAAAGAAAAAAAGGGGTACATATAGAGAGCGCTCGTCGTCAAATTATGCATATAGTACTATTAAAAAAGTTAGTACGTGCTTAAATAGGGTGCTAAATTCTATTAAAGAAATTAGCATACCTATTTAATTCTTGGGTTCTTATTATTTATGCCACTAGTTGTGTATCACTATTCAGTTTTGCCATTAGAAGTTATAACTTCTCAAAAATGCCTTCGATCCGTGAGATGCTTGCTCAAAAATGCAATTAGATATCTCAAAAATGCCATCGTTCCGTTAGATATTTGCTCAAAATGCCATTAGACATTGTTATTTTCACGTCAAACCCTTTGACCATGTTATATGACAAAAATAAGCTGATTCTATCTGTCTCACAATAGTGTGGCCCCGCTTGTCAAGAGTAACCAAGCGAATAATTTTACAGGAAAATAAGAACCCTGTTGAGATCAAGTAGGCCCCACACTTTATTGTACTGTAGTGAGATAGAGGGAGAGCTGGCATGTTGGTCCATAGGTATTTATGTCATTATAACATGGCAAAAGAGATTTGAGTCACAATAATGGTGTCCAGCACAACACACCCCTCAAATAAAACTAAGCACCCTGAAATTCTTTGACAACTAAACTGCTGGCTATATGATGTTGGCCATATATATTGTACGTATATAATGTGAAGAAACGAGTGGTAGTACTACCAACTAAAAGATGAACTATAAGAAATACTAGTATGTATGTACTAAAGAGTTAAAGTAACGAGAAGGAACATAACATAGTTCTGCTGGGGGATCAGTACAACACACCCCTCAAATAAAACTAAGCACCCCTGAAATTAAAGTAAGCAACTAATCCGGTAGACACTGCATTAGAACCACCATGAGCAACGACACTACCACCTTACTCGGACTCCTTGTCCACGTGCTCGACTTCGTCCTTTTCCCTCTTCCTCTTGGCTGATACTTCTTTGCTTGAACCGCACACTTGGCTCTTGCTCTTCATCCAACCCTTGTAGATATTGAAACAAAGGTAGGCATCCATTGCAGCGTACTGGATGTGGTCTATATCTAGTACATTCCACCGCCATGAATGACGATGAAACTTGGGCGGAGGTTTCTTCAGTTTGCCATACGAAGGATGAACCATGGCTCCTTCCAGGGTCAGCATTGAAGGCTTATCACGGGAGGGCACTAGCCCATTCGTCAGGAGGTCGAAGGGCTCGCCTACAATGAGGCCAATCCAACCCAGGACTCTTCTATTGGTCGTAAAGTCTACCGTAACGAATTTGACAAGGCCGCCCGCGAGGAACTTAAATTCCTCGCACTCAACGTCGGTATGGCATATGTGTTAGACCAAGCACAAGTTATGCACGCAAACCTGGATCACGGCGGGCTTCATCTTCTCCTCCTCCTTTAGATTCTTCTCTTTGTCCAGGGCTGTGGTGTACTCAACATCTAGCCCAGCGACCCACTCATCATTTGAGTTTTCGAACATGCGTCTGAAGCGAGCAAGGCATCATTTCACCGTCGCGAAAGAATGGGTGTAGATGACATCGAACTCATCGCCGGTGATGGTTCTAACCTTGTACTCACCGCCGATCATGGAGATTTGGGACGCCATGGATTTGGGAGGAGGGTTAGGATTAATGGAACTACCGTAATGTGGAAGGATGGGACGACTAGGAGCGAACTGCCATAATGTTAAAGGACGTCCCGGGACGAGTAGGAGTGAACTACTAGCGGTTTTTAGATTGTAAAAATGCTGAGTGGGGCATGCGAATGGAAGGGTAGTGGCTTGCCTAGTGGATAAATGGATTCATGCACAGTACTATGGGGGCCCAATTAGATGTCATGTCTACTTGATGCCCAATTAATCGGCTTCATGCATCTGCATGTTCGCACGTCAAGCATCTTGAAAATTACAGGTGATACAAAGCTTTACATGC
Source organism: Triticum urartu (assembly GCF_003073215.2). Classification (NCBI taxonomy): domain Eukaryota; kingdom Viridiplantae; phylum Streptophyta; class Magnoliopsida; order Poales; family Poaceae; genus Triticum; species Triticum urartu. Next base: position 277,062,951 of record NC_053022.1, read on the forward strand.
TCCCATGACACGGGCTTCCGAGAGCCCTTGGATCTGAGATTGAACGGTTGCATGGCGTGATTCTAGACCTATGGGTGAATATCATATCCTGGAGGGTTATTCTGCAAAGTTTCAACAACTGAGCATGCGACCGTTCGATCTCAGATCCAAGGGTTGTCAGCAGCCCGTATCATGGTCACGCCTACCACCATCGTCACCTCGCTCGCCCGGTCGAGCCCTTGGAGATTTCAGACAGCTATAGATGAGCATTTTTATTGCCTAATTCGCATGCATGAAACTACTTCCTCCATCCAGGTGCGTTAGGCTATCTGATGTTGGCATGTCATACATAGTCATCACTTAGTCACTCATACAACAAGGTTAGCTATAAGGTTGGTTATAAGAGTATTTTTTAATTCTCTCTATCTCTTTCTTCATAGTATTTATTGCATTTGCCAAGGAGTGACCTCTTCCAATGAAATGGTGCTTAGCTGAGGTGCTAAGGGCATTAAATGGCTTAGAAACACTACAAAAAAGACACATTCGTGACATTTTGGGCCGAACGATTTTTTTTTCTGTCATACATATGACACTTCTATGACGATAATTGTGACAAAACCCGGTATCATCATAGATGTGGTGGGATCCTACTTCTGTGACAAAAATCATGACAGAAAATGGGCTTTTCGTCCTGGGCGGGCTGGAGACGCAGCTGCATGACATTCTTTGGGCCGTCCATGATGGAAAAAACCGTGGTAGAAGCGAGGGGGAGGAAAATTTCGGGGAGTTCCCGATTACGGTGGGAGGTCGGGGGCCGAGCGATGCGCGTTTCTCTCGTACACGTACGCGCGTGTGTGCGAGGTGTTGGCTCTAACTGAACCCGAGCGAGGAGTTGGGCTCTAACTGAACCCGAGCGATTGCACTGCAGGCTACGTGTTATTGAACCCGAGCGATCGATCGATGGCTGTTAATTGAACCCGATCGAGCGATTCCTTCGCTACTGCTGCTAACTGAAGCCGATCGTTTGGATGAACAGTGAGCGTTGCGGGGGGGGGGGGGGGGGGGGGGTTGGATGAACAGTGAGCGGTGGCGTTGCCTCAGGATGAATAGGACCCTGTGGTGTGGAGGGCTGGGTGAACGGTAGACGGTGGAGGGGTGCCCGTGGAGGGGTGGTTGAACAGGACCCCGTGGTGTGGAGGGCTGGATGAACAGTAGATGGTGGAGGGGTGGTTAAACAGTACCCGGTGGAGTAGCGCGCGGTGGAGGCTGGATGAACATGAGCCCATGGAGGCTAGAGGAGGTCGACGGTAGCCCATGGAGGCTGGAGGAGGTCGATGGTGGAGATGAACAGTATCCCGTGGAGTCCCGTTTTGTGGTACGCCACACCCCTCCCGATCAACAGGACCCCCGTTTCGATCATAGTGCTCCAACACAAGTCCATTTCCTCCGTTTTGCGGTACGCCACACCCCTCCCGATCAACAGGACCCCCGTTTCGACCGTAGCGCTCCAACATAAGTCCGTTTCCTCCGTTTTGCGGTACGCCACACCCCTCCCGATCAACAGGACCCCCGTTTCGACTGTAGGAGGTTCGTTTCCTCCGTTTTGCGGTGCGCCAGACCCCTCCAGATGAATAGGATCCCGTTTCGAACGTGGCCGGTCGAACACAAGGCCATTTCCTCCGTTTTGCGGTACGCCAGGCCTCGTTTCCATCGCCTGTTCCGTCCAAGCCCTCCCGATGAACACGACCACGCATTCCGTTCCGACCCAGTCGGTTGGCTCCCACGCGTTCCGTTGCCTCCCGATGAACACGACGCATTCCGTTGCCTCCCCATGAACACGACGCATTCTGTTGCCTCCCCATGAACACGACGACGACGCTATTTCTCCGTTCGGACCCAGCCATGTACACGAGCCCTGGCCGTACGTATGCGCGAGTAGGCGTTCGAGACCCTGCCCGTATGTAAGTACGTGGCCGTATTTTCTTTCTTGCACCCTGGCCGCTGTACGTACGTGTACATGCTACGTGCACGCCTCTACTACGACACGTACGCGCCTCTACTACGACACGTGCGCGCCTCTACATCGACCAGTATATATGTACATACACGTTCGCGACTAGAATGACAACGCTACATACGCTTCGACAAGGTGGGTCCCGACTGTCAGGCACTTCCTTGCCTGCGAAGATGTAGCTGGTGGGTCCCAGCAGTCAGGGGGGCGAATCATTTTGTTTTTTTGCCCGGACACACTTCCTTGCGTGCGAAGGTGTAGCTGCTGGGTCCTAGCAGTCAGGGGGGGAATCGTTTTGTTTTTTTGCCCAGACGCACTTCCTTGCGAGCGAAGATGTAGCTGGTGGGTCCCAGCAGTCAGGGGGGCGAATCATTTTTTTTGGACGCACTTCCTTGCGTGTGAAGATGTAGCTGGTGGGTCCCAGCAGTCAGGGGAAACATTTTTTTCGCAAAATACGGTGGCCCGTCCGATGGGTCCCCGCTGTCAGGTGGAGGAATAATTATTTTGCGCGTAATAAGGAGGCACTTCCTTGCTGCGGCCGTGGACCCAGCTGTCAGCCTCTCCACGTACAGTCCACGTCCGATGGAAGCCATTCCTTGACCACGTTGACCATGCCACGCCGAGAGCACCAGGGCGGTGGACGACGGCGAGGCCTAGGAAGGGGACGACGTGGAGCCGGGGAAGACGCGGCAGTGGATGCCCACGCGTAGAGGAGTATGAGGGTTCACTCGTTCGGCTGTGGTGTGAGGCTACCGTCGCCGCAGAATAACAGGGGGTGTGGGTGCATAGAGGGATGGCCTGGCCAGCGGTGGGAGTAGTAGGGGCGGTGAGGCCTCCGCGGCATCACAGCTGGCCACGGGCGATAGGAGCAAGTGGCACGACCGGCACTGCTTTGGGCGGCTGGAGCAAGAAGACCAGAGGTTGAAGAAGCACTACGGCTGTTGGATGGACATCGTACAGTCACTGGAGCTAGAATCGTTCATATATTGACTAAAGTTGACAAAGGCCTCTGTCCCAGTCAACTTAGTAGGCCCACAAGTCAGCCTCCCACCAAGGTTGGTCCCAGCTAGCAGGGGATAGTCATTTTTTGTGCGTAATAAGGAGGCACTTCTGGTGGGTCCGAACAGACAGGGGGGGGGGGGGATGTTTTTTTGAGAAATACGATGGCCTGTCCAGTGGGTCCCAGCAGTCAGGGGGAAACGTATTTTTTGTGAAATACTGTGGCCCGTCCGATGGGTCCCTGCTGTCAGGTGGATGAATAATTATTTTCCGCGTAATAAGGAGGCACTTCCTTGCGGCTGTCGTGGACCCAGCTGTCAGCCTCTCCACGTACAGTACTCTTCCGATGGAAGTCGGTCGTTGACCAGATTGACCACGCCGCGCCAAGAGCACCACGGCGGTGGACGACGGCGAGGTCTAGGAAGGGGATGACGCGGAGCCGGGGAAGACGCGACAGTGGAAGCTCGCACGGAGAGGAGTACGAGGGTTCACCGGTTCGGCTGCGGTGTGAGGCTGCCATGGCCGCAGAATAACAGGGGGTGTGGGTGAGTAGATGGATGCCCTGGCCAACAGTGGAAGTAGTAGGGGGCGCTGAGGCCTGCGCGGCAGCACAACCAGCCACGGGAGGCGGGAGTAGGCGGTCCCGCTGGTGCTGCTTTGGCGGCTGGAGCAAGAAGATCAGAGATTGAAGAAACACGACGGCCGTTGGATTGACATCCAATGGTTACGTCTGCTAGAATCGTTTGTTGACGTATATAATAACTAAAAAATCTTGCATATGCGTCAACTAAACAGGCCCACAAGTCAAACCACTCCCTCTTTTTTAATAATTTATATATAGCTCATGGCAACTTCTTATGCAATTTATTACAGTCATTTTTTTGGTTGGCCAGGGCCAATTTCGCATATTTCTGTGGGTTCCAAACTATTTTTAATACCGAAATGTCGAGCCAGATTTAAAGTACTTTGAAGATATATTTAAATTAGGTTAATGCCCAGTGAAATAGGAATCTGAAAATGTGAAGAAAATCAGAAATTATAAAGTAATTGCCAATTTGTCATCTGTTTTTATATTTACAACCCATTTAATATTACTTTCAAGATTTGCAGGCGTCTTGAAAGAGTTGCAGCCCATCAGGGCGTAGAAAAATAACTAGGCCTGGATCGGGTATTCTTCAGAAAAAATAAACTGAGCTCATTTTCACAAAGAAAAAATAGCTGGGCTGGTCACATGGTGACATATAATATAAACTTGGGCTAGACGGGCCACAGCCCAGTTCAAACCCTGCTCCGTCTCAACAATACTAAACAAAAAAATACTGCTCGAGTAGCTACGTCCCAGGTGTCAGCCAATCTTGAGCGGTTCTCTTGTCTATTGACTATATACGCTCACAATGTCGTGGGTCCCACATGTCAGGAAAACACTAGGAGGAAGCATTTTATTTTTCCATACGCTGACGTGGTGGGCCCCTACTGTCATCCTCTCCACGTAATTCTGCCGATTCCTATTGTTTGTTGACCATGTTGACAACGTGAGAGGGCGGCGCCGATGCGAGCGCACCAAAGCGTGCGGAGGACGTCGGCATTAACGATTTAGGAGACGGTGGGGCGGCGATGCGTGCGCTGAGGCGCAACCAGTCGTGGGAGGCAGAAGCAGGCAGCCCCACCGACGCTGGTTTGGTTTTGGTGGCTAGAGGAAGACAGGACTGAAGAAACACGACAGACTATAAAAGCATCAGGAGTACTTAACAACCTTAACTGAAACCAGCAGGGGCACTTAACAACCAAAGCTGAAAGCAGTATGAGTACTTATACAGGTTCAACCATACAAAGCACGCCTCGAACAGTGCTACTTTGCCTACAGTTAACCAAGGGTGAGGCCGCCAAGCCCCGGGACAAGGCCCAGGCGCCACCCCGCACATCCACAACCTTCTGAAAGCGCATTAATCTCGCAATGTGCTCAATAAACATGATATTCGCTTTAGAGCCATGGAAAAGCATGAACATAATCTTCTGTCCTATTCTCCAAGATGGATGGGCCTTCATTATTTGAGACCACCCATGAATAAGTATCTTTTCACCTCCAAGGGGAATTGAGTAGGTCGACATAAACATCATGTTGTGACCAAGTGCAAGTATGACCCAACCATGGTCAGGCATCTATATAGGAACAATAGAACTCGGCAGTTCCTGTTTCAAGAAGATCACAGCTGTAAAACTGTGTATAAGAAATAGTTTATGAACAACATATATAACAGAAAACAGCTCGTACCATAAGTTTCTCGACACAGTTGGACCTGTTCAACGAGTGCAGCAGTGGCACACATATCCCATGTGGCCTTCCACCATTGAAACGCCCCACAAGGACCTCAAGACGATCAATAAAGTGTAGGAACTTGTGGATGTTGATCCAGTCAACTTCAGTGCCATTAGTAATAGCCGAGTTATTACAGAGTAACAAACGAGCAGATTGCTTAACTCTGAAAAAACCTATATGTGCCTCCAATTATAATAAAATATTATTTAGTAGTAGCATCTTCGTGAGAGATTCATTGCTACTTCTAAAGTTAAATTGTGATTAGTTAGACAAAATAGGTGGATTAAGAAGTAACCGAGGCAACAAGCAAGAAACAGATACAAAACTAACATGGATGAACAATTGGAACGACATCGGGGTGGAAGATCGCAGTGAAGATGAGACCAGGTTCTGCTATTTCCATCAACATCCGTGCGCCAACTTTCAGTCCGTAACACTTGAGAAAGTTTATCCAAGTTCGGCCATAAAAAAAGCAGCGATCTTCTTGGTTCATGAACCCAACTCGGAACTTATATACATGGCTTGTCTTCACTGTGACCATTAAACTAGTGTATTCAGTTATGGCAAGGCCGAGCATCTTGAGTACATGTGTTCTGGCAGAGCAAATAATACACTGCAGAAAAAATAATATGAGAACACAACATGTTCAAAAAACCCCACCCTCCCAGATAGAAAAGAGGATTCTAGGAACATACCATGCATGTTTCGAAATGTTGTGTTAGGATGAGAAGGAACAAGTGTGGCGTCTCGCCGAGGGCGCAGAAACCTGTAGGGTACTCACACTTTGGGCACTGCAAATGAAACACACTAGATTCAGTAGGAAGAAAAATGCATCAACGGCGGCGGCTGCCATCCTAGGATTACCTACGACCCAGGGACTTGGATTTATCGGTGATGGATGAAGAATTCGTACCTGGTTCTCCATGAGAAAACCCTATGCAATCGCCAAGAGGGGGTTTTCTCTGAACAAGAAGACGAGGGAGAAGGGGATTCAGGCCCAGTGAAATATTGCCGCTTCGTCCGTCCCGCTTACTGCTAAAGCTGGAAAGGGGGGTTGTGATTTGATGGCTCATTGGGCATTACTGCGGCGCTACGACCGGGGTGTGTCTACCGTTAATTTGTGCACTCTAATTTGTGCATATGGCACGTGGACCCCATTGCCGGTTGCCCCATATATCAGTGAAAGGAAGTAGAAAGACAGGAGTAACTAGTCACACATAAATATATTTTTTGAGAGAGAGATACTCCCTCTGTAAATAAATATACAAATCTTTTATATCACAGGCTCACCTTGCCGAGAAATATACTCCCTCTGCAACACATGGGCATTATGGGGGTTCAGCTTTTTTTATGGGGGTTCAACTGAGAATATAATACTCAGATAGGCTCACGGTTCTGGACTTTGGGCCGCAGGCCGACCCTGCATGTTTGAAGGCCCATGTGTTCTATCTTAGCGCTTTTCATATTGCAAGCGATCGGTACGGCGCTGGTTTTAGATGCTGTCACAAGGCGAATACACAAAATTGAATAAAGCACGGCAACTCTTGGAATGAAATCGAACGACATTTCCTAACCAGCAATCAGAGTTGCAATTCTATCAACGATACACCATGTGATAAATAATATTGTCGTACTACTTATACACACAGGACACTTGTTTCACCATGCCAGATTATTACATCAAAATCTCTCAGAGGATAGATCAGTTCGGCAGTTGCGTGCTGCTACTGAAGAATTTCGAAGTTGATTTGGACCAGCTCTCCTTGCCGAGAAAGTTCGATTTTGACATCATCCCCTACCGCATATGATTTAGATTTGAACCTTGACCATCCTTTAGCATCAATCATCATGCGACCATCCTTTGTACTTACGGTATATTGAGCAGGTTCATTCACACCAAGGCTGCGCATGGTAAGAGAAACTTGGCTACGGTCGCCCGGATTGTTGAACGACTCCCTCGTTGCTCTAGGAATTCTCTATTTGCAAACAAGAAGACATACCCAAACGGTTAGATCAACACAGTGAATCATGTGAAACAACATGGAAAGAAAAAAGAACGAAGCACTTGGGCGGCCAATGCTTACCAAGAAGGTGGACATGTCGGTTTTTGTAAGGACTTTGGTATATGAAGTGCGAACTGCAGCCCAGTCTGTTGCCGGTGCAACTGCATGGGCCGGAGCAGATGTAAGTGCAAGTGTTGGTGCAGGTGCCGAAGCCGCTGCTGCTGCCGGAGATGGTGCTCCTTGTAGAGTAGGTGTCGGTGTCGGAGCAGGTGCCGGTGTCGATGCCCAATCCTCCGGTAGATCAGACTGATCCGCTGACGCGGTCGGTGCCCAATCCTCAGCTGGATCAGACTGAGCTGTTGCTGCTGTCAGTGCTAGAGCAACTGCCGGTGCTCGATCTGTGCGAGACAGGAGCGATCGTGTCTGGTCTGCTATGATCAGCTTTCTAACTTGACTAGGATCCGTGACCGTGATCCAGTTTTTTCTTCATTTCTTTTAAATGCGAGAAGGACTAATTGTGGCGTTTTTGTTAAACCAAACTGCAGTTCATCATAGGGATTCAACTTGTACTCAAACAATAGACTGATCCAATTTTTTCCAGTAATATAAGTGATGGACAGTGCCTTCGTTACTGACACGACATAAGAAGTGAAACCTGCAAAAATAGCCATCGTAGAGCAAACCAAACGGTTTAATCTGTGATGATTGTCACATGGCAAAACCCGCATCGTAAAATTGCAGGAAAAGAAAGAAAACATGACATTAAATCAATAAGATTTAGACAATAAATCAATAAGATTTACTTGATGTGACACGAGTGAATCCTTACCAGGAAATCACTATGTTAAAGTACTAAACAAAAGATTGATCGTCCAACTACGCGTGGCATGCTGGGGCCCCGCCTACTCCCACAAGCAGGACAATCCAAAGGTCGTGACAAATCGTATGGACCGAACATCCATGGGACTGGAAATCCTGGTGGGTGTGATAAACCCTGCAATGCGTACAGATATTGGAGTGTAACCATAATTGATAAACCGTCCTCAGAAAATATGATCTGGATACTTCAAAATATACACACTGAATTGAGTGGACATACATTAACATAGACGGTTCTCAGGACTGACCACACACCAAAAGCGGCAGTACTAATAAAAAATACAGGGTTCAGAAACACAAATCAAGTACTAAACAATAGTACTTACTACAGACAAGCAAAGTTGCACTAACTAAACTCTGCAGACTATTTCTTGCCACCGACCTACGGGATGAACCCCGCATAACTGACTAGGCCATGGACTTCGTGTGAGATGTCTACATGCACCATCACCATATTTTCAACCTTGGAGAACCTAACAGAGTGGTCTTTCCACTCATAAACATGATGATGAAGACATGCCGCATCAGATTTGTTGGGAATATTTACAAGAACCACACCCTTCGTAATCGAAGGCACAACCAGGAAATTGTTGTGGTCAAGTACAGCCTCGAGAACACGCCCGACAACAATGCTACAGGAAAACACTAGTTCAGGACACGTGGCGACAAGGACACAACAGCTGGATAGTTCAGCAGTAGAACTCATCATCAGGTCTTCCAGTTCACACGACATGACTTTGAGAACTTCATCTCCACCGCGGACCTGGTTCTAATTCAAACATAAACCATATTTTATTACTACCACCGTTAAGAAATATAAGATGATTTTCGATATTATACTCCATATATGACTACATATATGCACAGAAATGAGTGAGCAAAGACACTAGAACATGTCTTCAAAGGCATGAGAGCAGAGGGATTACATGCAATATCCATAACACAAGTTACTGAGGCAAATATACCCTCTTAAAAGGTAGCATTGATGTTCATAAAGTACTCCCTCCGTCCCAAAATTCTTGTCTTAGACTTGTCTAGATACGGATGTATCAATTCACACTTTAGTATTAGATACATCCGTATCTAGACAAATCTAAGACAAGAAATTTGGGACAGAGGGAGTAGTTGAAAGTAATCTATAAGAAATCAGTGTCAACCTCTCGCATGTTTTGGTCAAAACAGGAATTTAGAACCGTCATTTGGCACACTAAAATCACATGCAAGATCACCCAGAAAGTTGTACTACCGGTACTAGTACTGCGTGTTAGATGAAAAAACATGATCATGAAAGTGCGTTATATCGACTAGAGGGGGGGGGGTGAATAGGCGATTTTTATGAAAGTATTCAAAACGTGGAAGTTATGAAGACAAACGATAGAAATAAACCTATTACCCTGCAGCAAAAGGTAGACTACACTAGGCAAGCCATAGTCAAGTATTCAATGGAGTGAAAGCACAATGACTAATAGCAGCAATGTAGTAAGGATCAGGTAGGAAGATATTATGAAGCCAAACAGAAAACGCAGTCACTCAGTGAAGACAAAAGATAGTGCAATAATACAATGACTTCACAAGGAGTAACAGTAAGTAAAAGGAAGGGACGATGAAACCAGTGACTCGTTGAAGACAATGATTTGTTGGACCAGTTCCAGTTGCTGTGACAACTGTACGTCTGGTTAGGGCGGCTAGGTATTTAAACCTTAGGACACACAGTCCCGGACACCCAGTCCTGAACACGCAGCTCAGGACACCCAGTCCTCGCCATATTCCCCTTGAGCTAAGGTCACACAGACCTCGCCCAATCACTCTGGTAAGTCTTCAAGGTAGACTCCCAAAACTTCACAGACTTCGTTCACCGGCAATCCACAATGTCTCTTGGATGCTCAGAACGCGATGCCTAACCGGCTGGAGGATGCACAGTCCTCAAGTGTAATAAGTCTTCAAATCACACAGACAAGAAGACTTAAGTGATGCCTAATTCTCTTTGGCTCTGGGTGGTTAGGGCTTTATCCTCGCAAGGAATTCTCTCTCAAAGGCTTCGAGGTGGGTTGCTCTCAAACGACAAAAGGCGTACTTTGAATCTGAGCAGCCAACCGTTTATGGTTGTAGGGGGTGGGCTATTTATAGCCACTTGGCAACCCGACCTGATTTGTCCGAAATGACCCTTGGTCACTAAGGAACTGACACGTGTTCCAACGGTCAGATTTCAAACTCACACGGCAACTTTACTTGGGCTACAAGCAAAGCTGACTTGTCCGACTCTGGACAAGATTTGCTCTCAAAGTCTTCACTCGAAGACATAGGTTTTGTTTAAGCATCACTTCAGTCATTCTGACTGGTTCTCTTGGACCCCACTTAACAGTACGGTGGTTCCTATGACTCAACAAAGAGGAAGAAAAAGAACTACGAAAGATCTAAGTCTTCGAGCTCCGTAGGCTTCATGCGATGTCTTCTCTTGTCATAGTCTTCAATGTGAATATCTTCATATACCACCTTTGACTTCAATGTCTTCATACATTTTTAGGGGTCATCTCTGGTAGGAAAACCGAATCAATGAGGGACTTCTACCTGTGTTATCCTGCAATTCTCACAAACACATTAGTCCCTCAACTAGGTTTGTCGTCAATACTCCAAAACCAACTAGGGGTGGCACTAGATGCACTTACAATCTCCCCCTTTTTGGTGATTGATGACAAACTAGTTGAAGTTTTCAATGGGGAATATAGTCTGTGAAATTGTAAAGGATAAAGAATTGTCTTCATAAGTTGCAAGGGCTCCCCCTGAAGATGTGCATATAAGTAATTTGCTTTTGGAATGCAAATGCACATGGCAGGTTGTACTTGTGGAGATCCACTTCAACTTATGATGACAATCCACTATGCATGAGAAAGTATGTGAATATAATGACATGCATAATGGAAAAGGGACGTCTGCAGAATGATCTAAGTGCGGAATTTATTGTCGCACATGCGGAATTTATCATCGCAACACAAGGTGGCAAATAAGTAGCAGACGACCATCAATTTTAAGTGTTACAACTCAAAGAACCAAATGTAGCAAAACGAGAGTTGTAAGCACGAAGCAAAATATAAAGCGCCCGCCCATATGGACCCGCTTGAAGACTATCAAACTCATATGCTTCTCCCCCTTTTGTCAGGAAGGACCAAAAAGGTTTGAAGACATAGAGCATCTACTTGTTCCCATGAAGAGTAGGTGAAGCAACAGGGTCGTTGGTGGTGTTTGGCGGTGCAGAAGAGCTTGGAGTAGAGTCGAAGCATGCTGAAGGAGGTGGCGGTGAACTAGCATCGTCTTCATCCTCGATCACTCTGGCATTCACAGTTGCAGCAGAGGAAGAGAACTCAGAGTCTTCAAGAGATGGAGTTCGTCACAGCACTGCCCTTCGAGGAGGTGTGGAGTCAAACTTAAATCGCTCAGAGAAGCCATCCTCTTGAAGATCATTTTCAGAACACAGCAGCGTCAGCCCTTTCCATGTGCGTCGAGAGGTTTCATGAGCAAAAAAGGCATTCTTGGTGGCAAGATTGCGAATGCGATTAACATCCACCAAGAGGCTTTGCATTTGACGCTTCAGCCAGTCATGATGCCTATCCTGTTTCTGATGAAGAGCCACTAGAAGCTCCCGGTCATTGAGAACATGAGTGCGCTTCTTGGGTCGTTGGGCAATGGTGCTATCAGTGGCTTCAGTGAGAGCAGGATGCGGTGCACGTGTAGTGCCAGCCACAGGATACACACGAGTTACGGCTTCAACGCCTTCAACGTTCTGAGAAAAACTTTGATGCTCTGCATTCTGAAGACTTAGAGGTTCCTTGGCAGGCTCAGGATAGATGGCTTCAATAGACATATCCACATCAGGCAAAAAGATCCGATGATTGCGGGCAGAGGGCTGATATGAGATAGCGGAGTGAAGTTTGATCAGCCGCATCACCCAAGGGGCGTAGAACTTCAAACCAAACAGATCAGAGCCAGATGCAGCAAGTTGGCGAATGAAGAAATCCTGTGTATTGAAGAATTTTCCATGAAGAATATAGAAGACCAAAGTCTTCATTGCACCTTCCAGCTTGGCATGGGGAGAATGTCCTTTGATTGGCCAGAGAGTTCGCCTTATGATGTGATAAATGGTTCTTGGAAGATACTCAAGGTCTTCAACGAAGAACTCCGTGGGATAAGCAGCATCTTGGGGCAATGGCTTCATCATACTGAGCATCTGACTCATATTAGGTTCAGTCTTCTAAAAGATGCTCTCAATAGCTTCACTATGAAGCTGACAGCCATGCTCGTAGAGATTGCCAGGAGTGGGCAAACCAGTGAGCTCAATGATGTCAAAGGCTTTGGCTTCGTGATGAACGTTTCCTGTCATCCACTCCAGGACCCAAGTCTTCGGATCTCTGCTATACTCGCGGATGTGAAGTGTGGCATAGAATTGGAGCAGCAACTCTTCATTTCAATGCTCTTGGTCACTGACGAACGGCAGCAGTCCAACCTCTTTGAAGCAATCCAGAGCTTCTTCCAAACAGGGCAGACCAGCTATTGCTTCAATGTCAAGGCGCTTGTGTGGGAAGATGCGACCTTGGTGGTAAAGAACGCATGAGTAATAGCTTCGCTGCGGATAACTCCAGAACCGATCAGATGATATTCTTTCCCTTGAGTAGGGGTTCCTGGAGCTATTGAAGAATGTGTTGTCTGCTCTGAAGCCATTGATATTGATGGAGCCAGGTGCTGAGGCAGGACCTGGGAACCTTGGCAATCTTGGGATTGGCTTCTGTACCTGAGGCCTGTACTCAACATGATAGTCGAACTGGGGACCGGCAGCAGACGCAGGAACAGAAGCGGCGGGATCAGTGGCTTCGCTGACTTCTGGTGCTTTTGTTGGTGAGGGCTCCACATTAGCTCCAGCCATGACAGCGTCAGTGGCTTCAGTGGTGTTGGTGGTGGCAGCCTCAAGATGTTCAACCTCCACTTGACGAGCAGGAGGGTCGGTCATGATCACATTCTCCTCGAGAACCGCTTCTTGGTGGGACAGGGGAGTGGCAACTTGTGGGACTTCTTCTTCAGCAACTGATGCAGCCGGATTGTCTTCAGCAGAGACTTGAGGCCTTGGACGTTTGCGAAGCCTGCGCAACGCGGGTGATGCCTGTGGAGTTGCTATTGGCTGGGCCTCAAAGTCTTCTTCCTCTTGTGGGCTATCCGCCCATAAAGCATCATGTGCAATTGGCGTCAGTGGATGACCAATGCTGATGAGTTCACTGTGCGTGAGCACAAGCGATGATACCTGTTGGTGTTCTAGCTGAGGAAGGGCTGCATCATCTTCAACATGGTCATGGTGACCAATGTCTTCAGCAGCGATGGGATCAGCTGCTGGAAAGTCTTCAGCTTCATGAGCCTCTGTGAAAGAAGGCTCATGGATAGTCAGTTGACGTTCTTGTGGATCGGCGTCGGGGTGAACCATGGAAATGGGTTCAACAATCAAGGGCTCTGTGGGAGCAGCCCATTCCTTCTTGGTCTTTCTTTTCTTCTTGGCGGGGGCAGTAGCAAAGGCTTCAGGATGTTTTCTCTTCCTTGCTTCAGCCTTAGCAGTCCTGGTCTTCTTCAGTTCTGAAGCGGTTGACCTGGCCTTTGGCTTCGGGCCAGTCATGCTAGTTGGGAAGACAAGGGGATCTGCTTCCTGCCTTGGTGCTTCGGGTTCAGCCATAGCGGGCTTCTTCGTCTTCTTGGCAGCCATCCTGGGGTCGATGCCAGGACGCCCAAGGGCCTTGCGCTTCTCAGCCTCATTGTAGGCTTGCACACACCTATCAGCCAGGACCATCATGCGCTCACGAGAACCCTGAGCTTCTACACGTTTCTTTAGAAAGGCTTCCTTGAGCTCGTGCCGCATAATCTTGAAGTTCTTCATGTCTTGCACGCTGAGCTTGGCCATATGCTTCTCGAACTGAGATTTCTCAAAGTCAATCTTCTGCTTCAGTTCAACAATGCGCTGGGCTATGGCTAACTCTGAAGCAATGGCGCCATGGAAGGCGACACTGAGGCCAATGGGTAGTTGGAGATCGTCGAAGCTGATGTTTGGCGTGTCAAACCACTCATCAATGAAGTTGTGGATGATTGTTACATCAAAGAGCGACAGATCATTGAATATTTCTGCTTCTTCTTTGCTCTTGATGAGTTGCTCAAGAGCGTCATCTGCAAGATCTTCATCACTTGATAGATCAATGGCATCATTGTGCAGAATGGCAGCAGCAGTTAGCTCTTGGCCGGTGTGTGGCAGAGGCATCTTGACCTTCTGGGGCTTGGAGATGCGTGACAAATCTTCAGACTGCACACTGTCTTCAGGAGGTGTAGTTGCCAGTGGCTTCGCCGTGAGATTTTTGGTGAAGGGGCAGGCTTTGAAGCTTTAGGCTTCTTCAACTTCTTTGGCTTCGGCGCTGCAGGCGCTTCATCTGATTCAGCGTCAGCTGCAGGCTCATTCACGGCTGTCCCTTGAACCAAGATATGGGTGATGAGACCTTCAAGGTTGTAGAAAGGACCCACAACATTGGGTTCTGCATCATGGGTGCCGTCAGCCCTTGGAGCAGAAGGACCAGGGTTGAAGTCTAGTCCCAATGTCTTCTTGTTCTGCTTCGCTGAGTTCTGGGCAAACTGAAAGTTGCGCTTGAACGGAATGTCGTCACGACACCATAGCAGTGACGATGGGTCAGCATCCGTAGGCTGTGGTCCACGGACCATGCAGGGATAGAAGCCTTGTTCAATGGCTTCATCTCTGGTCCTGGGTTGAAGATTTTTGTAGAGGATGTCTCCCCATGGTCGCTTGATGACATTCTTTTCAGCATATTCCTTTGTCACAAATCTGTACTTGAACCACTGTTCTGCCCAATAGCGTCGAATCCATTGGATTCGTGTTTTGCGCTGATTCTAATCCTCTTCAGGATCTGTCTTGTATAGTTCTGAGAGGTCATCTGGCAGATCTCTTGATGTTTCTCCACAACGCTTTCTGCCACCCTTCCTTGCTGATTCCTCTGAAGCCATGAACTTTAAACTGAAAGGCTTCAATATGTTCAAAGGATTCAAGGGCTTTCGCTTGCTGGACAGACAGGAACTGGCTTCGGGAGAATTGATATGATGCTGTAAGAATTCTGCAAATGAATGCAGACTATGAGAACCAAGGGATTCTCCCACGGACATGTACCTGTGACAGCATTAAGGTGCGAGGGAAGGGGAAGAGGTCATATGCATTCTCAGAAGATTTTGAATATAAATCAGTTTAGAAGACATTGACCTCATCGTGCGAAGACATTCACTCATAGATAAGGAGTTGGTTCCATATTTGTATGAATCCAAAGATCAGTACAAGTGAGGAATCTAACTACTTTGTGAAGCATAAGTGAATATACTAGGCATGTTATGAGATGTAGTATGAGAGAGATCTAACTTGTGTGAATAGAAACTGCTTGTGGTAGAAAGTGACAAAGCCATAGGATCAACGGTGCCGTAAAAAGGAAGTTTTATTTACCACACTAAGAACTGCTAGACGGAGTGGAAGAGGAGGCCGAGCAGTTCGATCTTCCATGCCCTAACTTGGCGACAGAGGACACCTACGGTGATGGCGGAGAGGACGATGTCCGCGGTCGGCATGAAGACGACATTGGAGAGGTTGCGGCAGCGAAGCGCTTCGTCGCCGGCGTCGTCGAGGGATAGCGGTGGCGCTAGGGTTCGTGCGAGAGTGGAAGAAGAGATAATGACCGCTGTGAAGTGTGTATTTATAGGTACAGGGGCGGCACTGCGTTATTACACAGGTGCCCCTGGCGATTCGCATCTGAGGAACACGTGGCCATCATGCAGAATTTTGGGGTTTGTTCCACGTCCCACGCACGCCTGGATTGTCGGGTGGTCGTTCCTACTTCTCCGGGTTTCATGTGGAGGAATGAGCATTGAAAGCGGACTTAAGGTTTGTCTCTGTATCTTCTGCTGACAAGGACGCAGAGAAGACATTCGACAGTTTCAATAGAATGCATATGATTTGGAGAGATAGAGTTTGAGATAGAAAGCACAGAGAGGTTAGGGTCCGATCACATTCACTTAGTTCAGAAGATTCAACAAGAAGACATAGCTATAAGTGAATCCTGTAGAGGACAGAACACTAGTATATATATATAATCAACATAGTGAAGATAATCATGAAAACATGTTGAGATTGAAGCCAAACCAAATGTGAAGACATAGCAAGGTAACGCCATGAGTGAAACACTTCAAATAGAACATTTGGTGGTGGCGTTACCCACCGTATGGGAAGTATTAGACCCAGACACGGTGCACAATTATCGTGGCGCTCCGAAGTCAAATTCCACATTAATGTATTCACACTTAGAATGTATGTCTTCATTGATTGAAGATATACTTTACTTCGTGTGTTGCACATCTAAGTCATCAATATGCATAAGGTTTAGGATGTGTGCCTGATCACAGGACATTTGAGGATTCCAGGATATTTAGCTCACACCGTAACTTGCAAAATCTCTTCTCATCCAAGGGCTTGGTGAAGATATCTTCCAATTGCTCTTCAGTGTTGACGTGTATGATATCAATATCTTCCTTCACAACATGATCTCTGAGAAAGTGATGACGAATTTCAATGTGCTTTGTCTTCGAGTGCTGAACTGGGTTGTTGGCAATCTTGATGGCGCTTTCGTTGTCGCGGTAGAGTGGCACTTGCTTCAGATGAATGCCATAGTCCTTGAGTGTTTGCTTCATCCACAGAAGCTGAGCGCAGCAAGATCCAGCAGCAACGTATTCAGATTCAGCAGTGGAGAGAGATACACAGTTCTGCTTCTTTGAAGACCAACATACAAGTGATCGTCCCAGAAAATGACATGTGCCTGATGTAGACTTGCGATCCACTTTGTCACCAGCATAATCAGCATCCGAGAATCCAACCAGATCAAATTCTGAGCCATTTGGATACCATAATCCTAGAGTTGGGGTGTGAGCCAAATATCGAAGAATTCGCTTCACAGCTAACTGATGCGACTCCTTTGGTGCCGCTTGGAATCGAGCACACATGCAAACACTAAGCATAATATCTGGCCTAGATGCACATAGATAAAGTAAAGAACTAATCATGGAGCGGTATACCTTTTGATCGAACTCTTTACCATTGTCGTCAGGACCTAGATGATGCTTGGCTGGCATTGGCGTCGTGAAGCCTTTGCAGTCTTACATACCGAACTTCTTCAGGCAATCTTTGAGATACTTATCTTGAGATATGAAGATGCTGTTGCGTTGCTGTCGTATTTGAAGACCGAGAAAGAACTTCAGCTCTCCCATCATAGACATTTGATATTGCTCTTGTATCATAAATCCAAACTCTTCACTGTACTTCTGATTGGTGCACCCGAAGATAATGTCATCCACATATATTTGGCACACAAACAGTTCACCATCATATGTCTTCGTGAAGAGAGTGGGGTCGAGGGAACCAGGTATGAAGCCTTTGCTCTTCAGGAAGTATTTGAGTGTGTCATACCAGGCCCGAGGGGCTTGTTTGAGGCCATACAGTGCCTTGTTGAGCTTGTATACCATGTCAGGATGTTTTGGATCTTCAAAGCCAGGTGGTTGTGCAACATACACTTCTTCTTCAATCTTGCCATTGAGAAAGGCGCTCTTCACATCCATTTGATAAAGGAGTATGTTGTGATGATTTGCATAGGCCAGCAGTATGCGTATGGCTTCAAGTCTAGCCACAGGAGCAAATGTTTCATCGAAGTCAATACCTTCCACTTGAGTATATCCTTGAGCAATGAGACGAGCTTTGTTTCTGACAACTTGACCGTGCTCATCTTGTTTGTTGCGATATATCCATTTTGTGCCTATTATGTTGTGCTTCCGAGGATCGGGACGCTTAACCAGTTCCCATACATTATTCAGCTCAAACTGTTGAAGCTCTTCTTGCATAGCTTGAATCCATTCAGGTTCCATGAAGGCTTCTTCAACTTTCTTGGGTTTTGTTATTGAGACGAATGCGAAGTGCCCACAGAAATTTGCTAGCTGAGTTGCCCTTGAACGAGTGAGTGGACTGGGTGCATTGATGTTATCAATTATTCTTTCAATCTGCACTTCATTAGCAACACGAGGATGTACAGGGCGAAGATTTTGCTCTTGCTGATCATTATCGTTGTTAGAGGGAATGTCTTCAGGCTGAGCATTGTCTTCAGATTGATCAGGTGCTGAGATGATAAGTTCTTCTTCAGGATGAGCTTCAGAAGGTATAATTTCTCCAGTTCCCATTAGCTTGATTGATTCACTGGATGGAACTTCATCTAGCACATTTGGCAGGTGCTCTCTTTGTGAACCGTTGGTCTCATCGAACCGCACATCCACTGTTTCAACCACTTTATAATGAAAGAGATTGAAAACTCTGTAGGAGTGCGAATCTTTTCCATATCCAAGCATAAAACCCTCATGTGCTTTTGGTGCAAACTTTGAGGTGTGATGTGGGTCCTTGATCCAGCACCTGGTGCCAAATACTCTGAAGTAACTGACATTTGGCTTCTTGCCAGTAAGGAGCTCATAAGATGTCTTGTTCAGAAGCTTGTGAAGATAAACATGATTGATTGTATGGCATGTAGTATCAATGGCTTCAGGCCAGAATTTTCTTGGAGTCTTGTATTCATCTAGCATTGTTCTGGCCATCTCAATGAGTGTTCTGTTCTTGCGTTCGACAACGCCATTCTGCTGTGGCGTGTACGGGGCTGAGAATTCATGTGTGATGCCCAAGGTATCAAGATATGTATCAAGGCCAGTGTTCTTGAATTCAGTGCCATTGTCACTTCTGATATGCTTTATCTTGGCGCCATAGTTGTTCATTGCTCGATTGGCGAAGCGTCTGAAGACATCCTGCACTTCAGTCTTGTAAAGGATTATGTGCACCCAAGTATATCTAGAATAATCATCAACAATGATAAAGCCATAGAGACAAGCAGTAGTAGTAAGAGTTGAGTAATGAGTGGGACCGAAAAGATCCATGTGAAGCAGTTCGAAGGGTCGAGTAGTAGTCATGATTGTCTTCGAGGGATGTTAGGCCCTCGTCATCTTTCCTGCCTCACAGGCACCGCATAAGTGATCTTTCTTGAACTTGATGCCCTCGATGCCTATGACATGCTTCTTCTTTGCCAGGGTGTGGAGGTTCCTCATGCCAGCATGCCCAAGCCTCCGATGCCAGAGCCAGCATTCTGAAGCTTTTGCTAGAAGACATACGGCAAGCTGTGGTCCTGCTGAGAAATCTACCACATACAAATCATCTTTTCGATACCCTTCAAATACTAGAGACTTGTCAGATTCCATTAGAACAAGGCAACGATATTTTCCAAATATTACGATCATGTTTAAATCGCAAAGCATTGAGACAGACATTAAGTTGAAGCCAAGGGATTCAACAAGCATGACTTTATCCATGTGTTGATCTCTTGAGATTGCAACTCAACCTAGACCCAATACCTTACTTTTACCAGTGTCAGCAAATGTGATGTGGCTCTTGTCGGATGGACGTAAGGTTGAGTCCATAAGAAGGCTTCTTTTGCCAGTCATGTGATTTGTACACCCACTATCAATAATCCATTCTGAAGACGCTGGTGTCATACCCTACAGTGCAGTTAGGGGGATAGGCTTCACGAAGAGAATTGTGAAGCAAAAACATTTGATGAACCAGTGGGTTATGAAAGCTTAGATCCAGATTAGGACTAATAGGGAGAGTAGCAAGCGATTCAGGAACGAAGTACATAGTAAGACCATTCAGGCATTTGATCTTGCGCCCTACAAGATGTTTAAGGTCCCCAGCAATAGCGTCAGACGATTTTGTTTTTCTGCTGGAGACCTTTCCCTGCAAAAGAGAGTTAAGCTTTCTTAGCCACCCACATCTTCAAGGGTGGCTTAGAAGCAATAAGTCTAAGTGCAGCATTTGAGAACTTTGGCTTTGGAGCCCTAGCAAACAGTCTTGCAGGCGGACAATAGTACTCATAAGAATAAGCAGAATAGTTCTTGGTCTTATGAACATGGCGGTTTGATGAACCGCTCTCATATTCATAGGCCTGAGTATGGTTTCCCTGCAAAACATTTGCGTTAGTGCGACTCAGGTGAGTCCTCTGTCTGTATGAAGCCTTTGGACTGTATGAAGCCTTTGGTCTGAGGTTTGTCTTCTTCACGTGAGGTGTCATGATGACATTCACAGGAAGATTCTCCAGACACTTTTTCGGAACCCAGATCTTCTTCATAGGCGGTCCATTCCTGCAGTTAGTACCAATGTACCTGGCAAACACTTCACCATTCTGATTCTTAAACAGTTTATAGTTTGCATCAAAGGATTCATCAATGACAATGGGGTTTGCACAAGTGAACCCAGATAGAGTGGATGGATCTGCTGAAAATTTCTTTGCAGCAACCCATGAGGTTTTGGGGTACTTCTCAGGTTTCCAGTAAGAGCCATCAGCATTCATTTTCCTTACGAACCCAACACCCTCTTTCCTCGGGTTTTGGTTCAAGATCTGCTTTTTGAGGACATCACATAGTGTCTGATGCCCTTTAAGACTTTTGTACATCCCTGTTTCAAGCAATGTCTTCAACCTAGCATTCTCATCAACAATAGCAGTGGAATCCTCAGCAAAGGGGTTAGTTCCCACATCAACAGTTGAAGATATTACAACAGTAGCAGCAGTAGAACATTCAGCAACAGTAGTAGCATTATCACGCTCAATGCATTTAAGACATGGTGGTTCAAATCCTTCCTGAGCGGAGCTGATCTGTTCGGCGCGAAGTGACTCATTTTCCTTTTGAAGATCTTCATAAGCCGCTCTCAATTTCTCAAGATCTTGCTTCCTTTTAAGATAATCATAGGAAAGCTTTTCATGAGTTGTTGAGAGCGTTTCATGACGACTTTCAAGTTCCTCATACTTAACGTGAAGATTTTTTATGTCTTCAATTAAGGACTCAGATCGAGTCATTTCAGCACCTAATAGATCATCGCTTCTGTCTAACAGTTTTTGAATATGTTCCATAGCTTTCTGTTGTTCAGTTGCAATTTTAGCAAGTGTTTTGTAGCTGGGTTTTGAACCACAATCAGAGTCATCATCACTAGATGTTTGATAGTGAGTAGTGCGTGTGTTTACCTTGGCACCGCGTGCCATGAAGCAGTAGGTAGAAGCGGAGTAGTCCTTGTCATTTGCATCAATGTCGGTGATGAAGTCATTGTCTTTAGAGTTGAAGATGGACTTGGCAACGTATGCTGTAGCCAGACTTGCGACGCCTGAATCGGACTCCTCCTCAGACTCCACCTCCGCCTCCTCAGAAGCGGACTCCTCCTCTGAATCCATTTCCTTGCCAACAAACGCACGTGCCTTGCCAGATGAGCTCTTCTTGTGTGATGAAGACTTTGAGGAAGACTTGGAAGAAGACTTTGAGTATTTCTTCTTCTTCTTGTCGTCAGAGTCATATTGCTTGCTCTTCTTCTTCTTGTTGTTCTCATTGTCCCACTGTGGACACTCAGAGATGAAGTGGCCAGGTTTCTTGCACTTGTGACATGTTTTCTTCTTGTAGTCGTGAGCAGAAGCTTCATCATTCCTTGAGCTTGATCGGGAAGACTTTCTGAAGCCTTTCTTCTTGGTGAATTTTTGGAACTTCTTGACAAGCATATCAAGTTCCCTTCCAATGTCTTCAGGATCATCAGAAGTGCTGTCAGATTCTTCTTCAGATGAGGAGACAGCTTTTGCCTTCAAGGCACGAGTTCGCCCATAGTTTGGACCATAGATATCTCTTTTCTCAGAAAGCTGAAACTCATGTGTGTTGAGCCTCTCAAGTATGTCAGACGGGTCAAGTGCCTTGAAATCAGGACGTTCTTGAATCATCAGGGCTAGGGTGTCAAACGAACTGTCAAGTGATCTCAGTAGTGTCTTGACGACTTCATGCTTGGTGATCTCAGTAGAGCCGAGGGCTTGAAGCTCATTTGTGATGTTAGTGAGTCGGTCAAATGTGAGCTGGACATTCTCATTGTCATTTCGCTTGAAGCGGTTGAAGAGGTTGCGAAGGACACTGATTCTCTGATCTCTCTGGGTTGAGACGCCTTCATTGACCTTGGAGAGCCAGTCCCAGACCAGCTTAGATGTTTCCAAAGCACTCACACGGCCATACTATACTTTGGTCAGATGACCACATATGATATTCTTGGTAGTAGAGTCCAGTTGAACGAACTTCTTGACATCAGCAGCAGTGACCCCTTCTCCAGCCTTGGGAACGCCGTTCTTGACGACATACCATAGGTCGACATCAACGGCTTCAAGATGCATGCGCATATTATTCTTCTAGTATGGATATTCAGTTCCATCGAAGACGGGGCACGCAACGGAGACTTTAATTATCCCTGCAGTCGACATAGCTAAAACTCCAGGTGGTTAAACCGAATCACACAGAACAAGGGAGCACCTAGCTCTGATACCAATTGAAGGTGTGTTATATTGACTAGAGGGGGGGTGAATAGGCGATTTTTAAAAAAGTCTTCAAAACATGGAAGTTATGAAGACAAACGATAGAAATAAACCTATTACCCTGCAGCGGAAGGTAGACTACACTAGGCAAGCCATAGTCAAGTATTCAATGGAGTGAAAGCACAATGACTAATAGCAGCAATGTAGTAAGGATCAGGTAGGAAGATATTATGAAGCCAAACAGAAAACGCAGTCACTCAGTGAAGATAAAAGATAGTGCAATCATACAATGACTTCACAAGGAGTAATAGTAAGTAAAAGGAAGGGACGATGAAACTAGTGACTCGTTGAAGACAATGATTTGTTGGACCAGTTCCAGTTGCTGTGACAACTGTACGTCTGGTTAGGGCGGCTAGGTATTTAAACCTTAGGACACACAGTCCCGGACACCCAGTCCCGAACACGTAGCTCAGGACATCGAGTCCTCATCGTATTCCCCTTGAGCTAAGGTCACACAGACCTCGCCCAATCACTCTGGTAAGTCTTCAAGGTAGACTCCCAAACCTTCATAGACTTCGTTCACCGGCAATCCACAATGTCTCTTGGATGCTCAGAACGCGACGCCTAACCGGCTGGAGGATGCACAGTCCTCAAGTGTAATAAGTCTTCAGATCACATAGACAATAAGACTTAAGTGATGCCTAATTCTCTTTGGCTCTGGGTGGTTAGGGCTTTATCCTCGCAAGGAATTCTCTCTCAAAGGCTTCAAGGTGGGTTGCTCTCAAACGACAAAATCTGTACTCTGAATCTGAGCAGCCAACCGTTTATGGTTGTAGGGGTGAGCTATTTATAGCCACTTGGCAACCCGACCTGATTTGTCCGAAATGACCCTTGGTCACTAAGGAACTGACACATGTTCCAACGGTCAGATTTCAAACTCACAAGGCAACTTTACTTGGGCTACCAGCAAAGCTGACTTGTCCGACTCTGGACAAGATTCGCTCTCAAAGTCTTCACTCGAAGACATAGGTTTTGTTTAAGCATCACTTCAGTCATTCTGACTGGTTCTCTTGGACCCCACTTAACAGTACGGTGGTTCCTATGACTCAACAAAGAGGAAGAAAAAGAACTACGAAAGATCTAAGTCTTCGAGCTCCATAGGCTTCATGCGATGTCTTTTCTTGTCATAGTCTTCAATGTGAATATCTTCATATACCACCTTTGACTTCAATGTCTTCATACATTTTTAGGGGTCATCTCTGGTAGGAAAACCGAATCAATGAGGGACTTCTACCTGTGTTATCCTGCAATTCTCACAAACACATTAGTCCCTCAACTAGGTTTGTCGTCAATACTCCAAAACCAACTAGGGGTGGCACTAGATGCACTTACAGATGAAGATCGAGAAAAAGATCATCAACAAGAGACATTACCTGGACTTGCTTAATGAGGGATCCCGGGGAGGGGGGCTTGGATAGGGCGATGGCTTTGAGCTTGTCTGCGGTAGTCTCGGCGGGGTGCTTGCGCTTCTTCGTACCATGAGCCTCGACGGTTTTGGCTAGAGCCATAGACATCATGTCGGCCGGTGCTCTGGCGTCCATCCAAGAGAGGAAGCTTAGAGAGAAGAGTGAAAGGAGGAACGAGATGAGGGAGAAGCGAAGCGAGTGGGGGTTTTCTTCAAGAGAGGAAGCTGAGAGAGAAGAGTGAAATGATGGTTGCTTCGTCCGTCCAACTTACTGCTGGAAAGGAGGGGGTTTTGTGATTTGACGGCTCATTGGGCATTACTGCGACGGTTCGATCCGGGTAGTCTACCATCACTCTAATACGGAGTAATTTAGTGCATGGTTGGTGGACCCAGGTGCTGGCTGTCCCACACGTCGGTGAAAGTGAGTAATTTAGTGCATGGCTGGAGGAGGATCCGCACGGTAGAGCGTGTCCACTGTTTTTCTGAAGAAAAAATGATTACAGCAACCGTTTCCACTCTTATGACGGAGGAGGGCGAAACACGGCAGCCACTTGAACATACACAGTGCTCCTACTACTAGGCATGTGCAGTGGTTCATACATCAGTACTACACAATCTTGTTGCTAGTGTAGTAAGATATGACGATAATAAATGATGTTGTGCGCATGTCAACTACTCCTATATGTAACATAGTACCGCTTTTTCGACTGTCTGGTCGAGAATGAACGGTGAGATCAATGTTAACAGAACTAGGTCCAGAGCGCACTGAGAGTACGGTGCTACAGTACTCCATGAAACATGAACCATATGAAGCACGAATAGTGTTAGGCAGGGTGTATGAAGGGTGCACGGGATGGGAGCAAAAGTTCCCTTCTCGACCCACTTTTGAGTGTTTGGCAGAGTGCATGAAGGGTGCATGAGTCCACACTAGTAGGTTGACAAAAATACATGAAGAGGAAACAACTATATTGAGATGAGAATGCAACCAAACACACCCACACGCTTTGTGCTACAGTGACTGATCTGCACTGTCTGAGTTTGATCCAACGGTCATGTTGCGCCGAGACATGGACGTGCCCATGCAAAGGGCGCCTAAACACCACCAAAGTCCCTCTGCTTCTCGAGGCGCACGACGTTGGTGATGCAGGGTGCAACCGCCCGCAGAGCCCGCTCCCAGTCGACGAGAGCCAGCTCATCAAAGACGGCGTCCAATGGCACGAATGGATTCCGGTGATGGAGCCCTGAAAGGATTCGCCCGGCAACGGCGACGGCAGCCCGCAACCCCTGCTTGTCCAGCTCAGCCCCCACCATCACGTGGAGATGGCTCAGCTCCTCGGAGATATAGGTGAAGAAGGAGACCAGGTCAAGAAGCCGCAGCTCGTTGAAGTCGACCGGGTGGTCGAACGGGTTTAGCCCGACGGCCGGCATCGTCGCGCTAGCATGACGGTAGGCATCACACAGCTGCAACACATGCGTGGCAACTTGGTTCACCAAGTGGCTGAGGCGATCCTGGACCTCGTCACGATCGGCCCGCTCGCGCTCCAGCCGGCTCCCCTGACGGCCTATCGTATCTCACGCTTTCTGCAGCAACACCGCCAATGCCTCGAGCATCTTTGTGGTGGACGCCTGCCGCTTTTGAAGCTCCGTGAACTCCCGCACATAACGGAGGAGCATGGCACTCCTCTCCTCCTTGATCTCATGGAGCTCCATGTCCTTGGCCCTGAGCTTCGCATCCTTGGCATGGAGCTCCTGTGTCAGGCGCCTCACCTCGGACTCCGTGATCTGCTGCGCCGCCATGGCACCAGGTAGAAGCAATGGGGAGAGGAAGCAAAGGGGGTGAAACGGCTGAAAGGCAATGCAATCTATGGGAAGGCGAAGGGAGAGGGGAATCTTTTGGTTATCACCATGGTAAAACACCAGTCGACGACTTCTCACATCAGGGAGCAATGGGTTTTAACAGGCGGAGTCATCGTGACTAATTGTTGCCGCGCCTTCTCCCGTCAATCAAAAAATTAAAAATCCTGCTGCGCCTGCTCCCGTCAATCAAAAAATTAAAAATCCTGCCGCACCCAAACACCAGAGCAACACCGCGGTGGATATTTAAATTTACCTGCCGGCAAGTAGATAAAAAAGGGGTGAAAAAACAAATGTGGCGGCGGCCTAGCTAATCGGTCGAACTAGCCCAACTAGCTAGCCACCGTGCTTCACTGATGTACTTGGCGGGAAAGGTGGTCTTTCGTGATTTGATGACTCATTTACTTGCTTCGGTGCTATGACCAAGAAGGACCCAGAAAACGCGCGGTAGGGCGTCCCACGTCAGGAAGAATATATTCGTGCACCACCCGGGAGGACCCCGAAACATCGCGGTAGGGTGTTCCACGTCTCGACACGGAGGAAAAATGTGCGTGTAAAAATATACTGTATCAGACGTAGTACCTATGGTTCGACCTCGGGACCCAGCCAGTCGGTCAAAAATACCACACTAGCCACATAGCTTCATCATGCAAACGTGGCATGGAGGATAGATGTGGTTAGCTCCGTCTCGACCAGCCACAACGTCTCTTGTTCTAGGCGATTCTTCTATTTTCCAAGCTTTATTTAGTTGTAATAACACCACGGCAAGCTAGCGCCGCTCTTCATGTGTGCCCGTGCAAAGGTTAGATGATGTAGAGAAGAGAGATTGAGATCGTAGACCTGGGACCCACCAGTAAGTGAGAAAACGATCATGCACATGTTGACGAGGCACTCCCTCTACTCTACTCAACGCAAGTACTGTATAAAATCAAGTTATGGGACAAAGCCAACAACCGTTCATTTTTTCAGGCTATCGACTTATGCTTTGTAGTCCAGGTTGCCAGTTCGAAACTCATCTTTCAGATTTGTTAGTTTTAGGTCCAAATTTGATTAATGACAAGTGGGACCCCTGTGTGTTGTTCCGATATTTCAGTGTAGGATGGTTTTTTTGAACAAACACTTTGCGCGGTTAGACAAGTAATGGCACGAGTTACACGTATTTTGCAAGTTTACGAACAAAAATGACAGCGACATAGAATATCACATCCACCCCGCAGCTTAGATACTATGGTGAGACGAGTTTTTACACCGTTGGAAGTGAGATCCAATGGCTTGGGAGTAGTCTTTGTAATTATGCGCAATTACCAAACTCTCCAAAGGTTTTTTTGCAAATAAAACATTCAGGCCTCGTGTGTGCCGCTGCATCTTCGATCCAACGGCTCCCCGATGCTCATATTAGGTGCTCCCCGTAGCTTAATTGCCCGCTACGGTGATATGAGCATCTAGGTCGTATGATCAGTGATCGGAGGGCACATGCGTAGTACTTGTACTTTCTGCGCATTTCCCAAACTCTATCAGCCGTATATTGCAAAAACACTCTATCAACCGTATGGGCCATTAGATCTCAGTGAACTCGTATCACCATAGAATCTACGGTGCGGGAGCACCTCATACTCTCCCGTGCGAGAAAACATAAGGTGCTATCGCAGCTTGGATGCTACGGTGATACGAGCTTGGAGGTCGCTTGATCTGAGATCCAATGGCATCTGAGCAGTCTTTGTGCTTGTAAGCAGTGGCCGAACACTTTTGGGGCTTTTATGCAAAAAACCATTCGAACCACTGAGGAGGTGTTGGGTCACAAATCCAACGCCTCCGAAGAGCTTGTATCACCAAAGCATCTAAGGTGTGGTAGCACATGATATTCTTACATACAGGAGAATATGATATCCTCCTTCATCTTAGATGCTATGGTGATACGAGCTTCGAGGTCGTTGGATATGGGATCAAAGGGCATCTAAGTAGTTTTTGTACAAATTGTGTGCAATTCTCAAACTCATCAAGGTTTCCTGCAAAAATATTAAGACACATCATGTGAGCTGCTATATCTCAGATCTACAAGCTCCAAGCAACTCGTATCGGCATATAGCATCTAAGGTATGGGGGCACATGATATTCTCCCGGGGAGGAGGGGGGTGCACAACCAATCGGTGGTTGGGAGGGTGGGGACAAATATAATCTAAACAACCCTAAACAGAGCTCCACAATTTTATCTAAGGTCGAGGGGTTGACCCCCGACAATCATAGCTCCGCCTAAACACAACATTTGCATGTACTGTAGTACTAGACTTAATATTCATGTTTCAGTTTCATGTTCATTTTAAATATTGAACTGATGACCATGGATGTCTTACATTTTACTCCCTTCGTTCCTAAATATTAGTCTTTTTAGAGGCTTCAAATGGACTGGCACATACGGATGTATATAGACATATTTTAGAGCCTAGATTCACTCATTTTTCTTCGTATGTAGTCACTTGTTGAACTCTCTAAAAGACTAATATTTAGGAATAGAAGGAGTATTTTTGAATTCGTGTCATACATGCATGGTTTGGAAAAAATAGATGCACTATACTTATTGGATTGTTGTTGTGTTCGTGCGTGTGTGACTCTCTGTGTGTGTGTGTGTGGTCATATGCTTGATACATACAAAGTTTTCTCACCTCCATATTGTTCATCTTTTAAATTTCAATTTGCATTGGAAAACTTACTAGGGATAACATGAAATGTGAAATCCACGTTGAGATCACTATATCACAAACTCACTCTAATTCAACAACTCGTCAGAAATCACGTGGAGATTAGTATTTGCAAGGAAAATACGGGTATTGTAATACACATAGATTCATTCGGCAATTTAAAAGGTTCCTTTCATATTCTCGAATGGTAAGACCCAACGGCGTACCAGCCAGACCTTGGCTCGTGTTGATCCTAAAAAAAACCGAGCTCGTGTCCTTCGGTGGCGTGCGTGGTACGCACATTAGGCAACCCCAACCAGTCGAGCCTCAGCGTTTCAAGTCGAAATATCTAGCGGCCAGAATTCCAGCCCTAGGAAATTCCCCTCATATCCCCGGTCCATAATGACTACCGATGAACAACGGAGGGATGCTTTAGTAACTAGACAACGTTACCTACCGTGCCGAGAACGGTTCAATTCCCTCGGTCGTCGCTCGTCAAGGTCACCCGTCAACTGCATTGCCTAGTACTACTACTAGTACAACACCAGGATGAGCACAGAATTGAGCCCGTTTGTTCGTGCCTTGAGTTAATATATCAGGCAATGCACTGGTACGGAGGGATTATCCTTTTACTCTGCATATATAACTTGTCTGAAGTCTAACTAAGCAAAATGTTTGACCAAATCCTTTCTTAAGAAATACAACAGGACAGATGTACGGCTTGAAAATTTATTGCATGATGCAGGTTATGATATTGTTTCGAATCCTGGATCTTAAATTTCAAAAAACCCAAAAGTGAGCGTAAATTCTTCAAACTAAGCATGGTCACGTGATATGGCACAAATATTACTTCGTAAGTTTTTTCTTCAATTTGAGACAAGCTGCTTATGACAAGTTG
Source organism: Triticum urartu (assembly GCF_003073215.2). NCBI lineage: Eukaryota > Viridiplantae > Streptophyta > Magnoliopsida > Poales > Poaceae > Triticum > Triticum urartu. Next base: position 277,092,505 of record NC_053022.1, read on the forward strand.
CACAAATGAAGAGCCAAGGTATTTTGGAACAAAGACTTGTCACGTTAAGGCGAATGCTTTCACTATTGAAACCATGGGCGTTTACGTGCTGCCACGAGTCCTCGCTTCTCATCGGCAGGTGCCGTCTGAGCAAGCGTGTGAGTCGACGGGAGGTGTGCGAGCAGACCGCTGCGCCGGCTGTCAGGGAGGCGTGCGAGCAGACCGTTGTGTAGGCTCAGCCGCCCACCGTCGTCCCAACTTCTCCCACTTTTAATGTCGCCGGCGCTGCAGTTTAAAATCAACCCCGTACTACCCGGTATCGCTACAATCCTCTCTCTTCCTCTCCGATTCTCCTGTCGTCTACCTCCAACTAGTCTGACCTAAACGTACGCCATGCCGCATCACGATGGTCTGCCCTTAGTGTTCCTGTTTCCTGAGGAAGACACCCAGCCGGAGTCTCAAGAACATAAGGCACTTTGGGACGAGCTTGAACTGACCTTGCGGGAATATGCCGCGCCTATCCCCGCTCCCGTTCCGGCTCCCGTCGCCCCGACTGCGCCAGCGCCCATCCCCGTGGCATTGATGGGCTGGGAGCCGCACATTGTCGCCGAGCTCGATCCCACGGGGTTCCACAAGGTCCCCACCGACTTTCACGCGCCCGTGCACCTGCCAGCGCATGCGCCTGCGCATGCACTGACGCGCACACCCATGCCGGTGCCCGTGCACCTGCCAGTGCATGCCCCTGCGCATGCACTGACGTGCGTGCCGGTGCCGGTGCCCGTGCACACGAATGTCTCCGCCGCGCCGTTGACAGCGCCTGTCCCCGCATGGGTTCCAGTGCCCCCCCTCAGCAGCATGGATGGCCTCCATCGACCGCTTCCTTGCACCAACGCCAGTCGCCTCCTCCCGCCAGTTGACTCGCCCCAAAGTCCAGAACATTTTGGCCTTCCTTGAAGCTAGGACAACGTTCAGGAGTACACCAACAACGGCGTAAGACGCCGCCGTCGCTGTCGGTCTGTGGCCTGACGACACACAGAGCACGACAGAGGAGCCGCTTCCCACCGCGAGACGCCCCCACCGCCGCCGCGTAATCTAAATTTGACATGAAAAACGTTCGGATTGCCATGCTTAAAATCCGAATGTTTATCATTTCTGTTTATTTTATATCGATCGTCGTATAATTTAAAGTCGGAGTCAGACTGAATGAAATGTATGGTTTGATCGATTGAATGTTCTGCTAGAGCCGTATCAAATTAAATATAAAATGTCATCAAGCCACATGTATTCCTTGTCATCCAACGACCTAGACTGCTTCAATGTCGAGCGCTGAACACGTTTAGCGTGCAGTTAATTTCATGCCAAAAATAGTGCTAATCACATAACAACACGCAAATAATATCCTAGTAGTTAATATCCGCATTCACTTAATATACTTCCAAATTAATGTGCATTGCACGTACACACTGACTAGTGCTGCTAGTACGTGAAACTGGTGCCGTGACTTGTGAACACGTCCAAATATGGTCAACGGCAACATCGCCTGCGAGTTCTTCCTGTTTGCCCGTGCGTCTAAACGCAGAAGGGGAGGAGAGAGAGCACACATGGACCCCACCAGTGAGTGAAGGCGAATAGTACTGAAAATAATATTACATGTTATCCATTAATTAGGCTGTGGTAATATAAAAACATTATGTGAACAAAGGGGGTACAACAAATATTGCTATTCTACGTATGTTGCCTATTGACGTGCGGCTTGAAGGCCCGGTCGCATGTTCGATCATCGTCCTTTATTTTTTAATTTGTATATGGGTCCAAATTTGTTTCAAATAACTCCTCATTAATTAATTTATAGTACTCCCTCTATTCACTTTTATAAGACCTTGAAGACATTTCAGACAATGTGCAAAACAGTTCATTTTAAGTTGTCTGAAATGACTTACAAAAGTGAACAGATGGAGTATCTCGTTTCGACTGACTAATTATTGCAAGGAAAACACAAGCATGGTAATACATACAGATTCGTTTGCAAATGAAAGAAGATTCGTTTGCATTCTCAAATGTAGGCGCCCCAGGCAGACCAGGATCGTGTCGGGGTGGACGCTGCTTTGGTGCCTTAAAGCAACTGCCTTTGGGTCACTAACATGTGGGCCAGCCACTTGTTGGGCCCACATGTCATGGACACAAAGGCAGGTGCCTTAAGGCACCGAAGCATAGTCCTGTCGGGGTGGCCGCGTGTGTCGGACGGACGCGTAGCACCCAGCCACCCACCCCCTCCCCCCCGAAAAAAGGACGACGACAATATAAGTTCGCGCTTCCACGTTTCGGATTGAAATATCTGGCGGCCCCAATTCCAGCCCTGCAAAATCTCTCTTCTCCACCATCCCCTTCCGCGCCCAGATTGCTCAAATCCCTAATTCGCCGCCAACCCTCGAATCGCCCCTCATCTCGTCTCTTTCCCCACCGTTCCCCACCTCTGTGCCGGACGACGATGACGAAGACGACGGTCGCGCTTCACCACCGCACCGGAGCTACCTCATCTACGCCCTCGTCCACTGCACCGGGTGGTCCACCGACAATGTTGGCCGCCGCAACCGACGTGCCTCACAAACACCGAGTTCCACCGCATCAGGTGCGCTTCACCGACGCCGTCTCCCAGCTCATCGGGGCTACATCACCGAGCACATCATCGCACCTCCGCCCTCCGAGGCCGTTGGGGCTTCACCAACGGTCTCGTCCACCGCATCGTAGCGCTCCGCTGCCACTCAAGATCTGCATCCGTGTGCAGCCAGCCAACGCCAGCGCATCACCCTCAACGGCTCTGAAGTGACCCGCACTCTAGCTAGGCGAGCATGCCCAAACACCGGCCCGAACTAGGTATCCACACATCACTCCCTTGTGCACTGTTTCGACGATGTTTGGATATCCTTTCACTGCTCTCTTAGCTTACACGCCTATGCAACTCTGACTTTAACTCTTATTTCTTCTGGAGATATCATCTGAAACAAGAAAATCCATTTTTAGCGAAGCATGACTGCGCTACGGGATCTAGTACACATCCTGCACACCCGTATAACCTTGTAAGTATCTGTCCTCCGGTACAACATCAAGGTCGATTCCTCTTATTTGATAAACCATTCGCCATGTCAGAAATGCAGAGGGGGATGCAAGGAGCACAAGGCCTGCACATCCAAGCAAGTGGTAACATGGACTTGTACATGGAACATCCCAAGCGCAAGCAGAGCTGCAGTGAGCCTGTACAATGAGCTAGCGTAAGTCCCTGCATTTCATTTAATTCATATTGGCATTCGTGTATGATTTGTGTGTAGTGGCTGATCCACGAATTCAAGTTACCAGGGGCGAATATTTAACTTAAAAAATACGAAGGCACTTGCACTCCGGAAATCAACATAACTTGAGAAATGTGAAGCTACATGCACTTTGAAAACCAGCTAATGATCCAAAGTAGCTCAGATTATAAACACTAAATGATGCAAGCACCAAAAACACAAAATGCAACATGGTGTACAAGGACTACAAACATGGTCTATACCTACTTTAATTATTCGTTCTCTGGCTAAAAATATCGAAGTGTAATTGCACGTATAACCAGTGCGCAAACTGCATATCAATATATCTGTCCTGCACAAGTATGCCAATAGTTTCAAACAACAGATTAGAAAAGTATTTATGCTATGTTGTCATGATATGGGGACTTTCTGGTAGATGGCCTCGACGTGTCCTCAAGCTATGAAAATGCACTATAATTTGCTTGTCATCAATGCCTGCAAATCTCTGTCTCTCTCAACGTAGTAGATCATCATTAGACACTAAATCCTTCAATGAGCTTGCAAAATGCTTGCATTAGATCCCTCATTAGACACTATATGTTCATCACCGGGAGCATGTAAAATGTTTGCATCAAATCCTTCATTAGCAGTCTGTTCATTAGACACTTCAGGCTCAAGAACAACATGAGCTTGTATGTTTGCACCGGAAACTTGATTAGATACATCAGATTCAGTCAGTTCAGTATTGATTGGGGGAGTTATAAAATAAGTAGAAATTGGTTTCATTTTCTCATAGATTCCCTACATACAAGCAGTTTTACAACAACGTCAGGTTTAACTATTGGCCAGGAATTGAAGAGTTGAATTAGATATAATCAGGCATTTGATGTACCTGCTCATTGCGCATGCTACTCTTGCAAGCTGCGACTGTCTATTTGCGCAAGCTCGATGCCAAGTCCGTGCTGCCGCCGCTGCCTCCCACGCAGGCTACACCCAGGGTTGGATCTTCATCTTCTTGTCCTTTCGTTCGCTTGAAGCCTGGCGACAGCCCTCCAACGAGGGCGCGAGGAAGTGCTCTGTCGGTCTGTCTAGCGGCGGCTAGGTTAGGAGCGAACCAGACTGGAGGCTGGAGCGAATGAATTGGGATTTTTCCTGCTGCCGATCGATATGGGAGGCGCTCGTTTGGGACGTGAGCCTGCTATAGGGCCTGCCTTGCACTTATGTTATTGGCCCATCCAAATTGAAACATTTTTCTTAATTTTTTACATTGCCTGCTCATGCGTTGGGACGAACAAAACTAGCATGGGCCAACCTGGACGACTCAAACTAGGTGCACACTTTCCAGCCACCTGAGGTGGCCGTCCATACCAGCCCCTATGGTGGCGTCGCCCCTTTTTGCGTGTATGATTGGATAGTGAAAAATATTCCAGTGGCGCTTTTGATTTACCCACAGAATGGTTGAATTGCTTGTTTCTATGAACTGAGTTCGCCAATAATGTGAAGGATGCCAGTCTTTTCATCCTATTGTAGATTGCTTAGATCTCGATATGACAAAAGTAATCGCATGAAATATACAGTAAAAGCCAGTGTGATGTGTTTGGTTACAACTAGTCTGACTACGCGTCCTCATATCTTTACCTACTAATAAACCAGCTATTGCTTCTGGTCGTACGTCATGCTTTTTTGCAAAAAAGTCCCCCTGTTTCTGAGAAATTAACCTGCAGTCCAGTAAATAAGTTAAAAAATGTTTCGTATTTCTGCCAGAAAATACGAGCGACCACGCCTCCCACCCCATCTGGATCCGCTGCTTCCACGCTGCCGACCGGCGTCCTCCGCCACGCCATCCACCGTTGTGCCGTCCTCCCCGCACCGCGGACTGCCTCCTCTCTGCCGTGCCCTCCTCCTCACGCCGCCCGAGTCCTCCACGCATGGTTCGCCGACGCCGAGGCCCATGCCAGCCTGCTCCGGGCCCGCGCCACCGACCGCGACGGGCTTCTCAGCATGCTCCTCGCCACCACGGGCAACAACCGGGAGGTGGAGGACGCGCGGGAGGCGGGGTAGCGTCAGAATCAGCGCACGTCGGATCCGGCATGCTACTCCTCTCCCTTCCCAAGTCGCCCTGGATCTCGCGATGCTGGAGGTGGCCGCCGCCGTTGCTATGGAGGGCTTGCCACCCGCCTTCGGAGTCCCACGTCCTCGATTCGACGGGATTGCCAAGCCGAGGTCATCATCTTTCGACAAGCTCCTTCATCACTTCTGGTTTCCCACAGTGGCTATGGGTTGCCTCTCCCTCTCGATCCTGCACTCCTCCTCCTTCGGTTCAGGTTTGAGGCCGTCGCAGAGGGTCGCCTCTCCATATCCATCCTTCCAATCTGGAGCATAGGTGGAGAGCCTGGCTGTGTGCGGCGGAGATGGCGCCCGCATCTGCGCCCTATAAGCCCGGACAAGGCTCCTCTGAGGCCATGACCTCCGCAGGTATCGATCTAAAAAAGGCCGACAACCCAATGGAACCTCTCCCTGTCTCTTTCTTCTCCATCTTCCTCATACTATCCACTAGAATCTTAGTTTTTGTAGTTAGCTAGCAAAGACTCAATTGCTGCATTTTTTGACTATACATCTTCATATAGGATTCGATAGCCATGCCCTGGAGAGAGAGCTCACAAATTAGTGCAACTAACAAGAAGCAATTGAACCGAAGATCTTACAAGATGGCTTACAAATCTAGGTATCAAACAGAATTTCGGTAATATATATTATGTATACGGTACTTGGTAGGGATGCTTACCAGGTAAATACCACTTAAAATCTAGGTCGAGTAACTATCCAGTTGTAGATTCACTGCAAGTTTGTGCGACAGATATACATACATATATATATATAGATCAACTAGGATTTAGGTTTAACTCTATGGTACAATTAACTAAGGAGAAGAGGGTAGATTGTACTACCTGATTGCTTGTTGTACATCCGAAAGAGATTCAGTTGCTCTGAATATTCTGATTTGCCACATGGTCGCCAGTGTGAATAGCGCCTTCATAAGTGAATCTTTTAATGACGTAATTACCATCCAGCCATCCTGCCTTTCCAACGAACAACATACAAGCTTTGTTCTCTGAAGTTTAAGAATAATGCAACCATCTTGCCTTTCCAAAGAATAACACATATATTTTTAACCTTAATAGTGCAGCCAGCTAGTTGTAGTGCACTTATCTCTAAGCCCAGCTCCTCTTTAATCCATAAACTTATTCGTAACCAAAGGCTAGATGTATATTCAATGTAATTCTATTCATTGAGTTGAGTTTCTTACTTCGGTATGACCTGGGGTATAGTAAGTTCCATTTCAATGTTCCAGGGACCACTTCCAGTAAGTTTCCACTCGACATCAGTAGTAATGTCCACTACCTGTATCAGCATGGTTATAGCAGTAGATAATCAGGGCAAATATCATAAGCAAATTACAACTTTAGAATCTCTGAATTCTAATAGTTTTCTAATATCCTTCAAAACATGATGTGTGAGCGCTCTTTAGATATTCCAGTAAGTTTCTTTCTACAAGTGTTCTTACATCTCCTGAATGGATGATTCTCTTTGCATTTTGGCCGCTCGGCCCACTTCCGATGATCCACTACATCATCATTGTTTGGTAACTGGTTAGATACTCTTCAATCTCCTTATACTGAAGCAGTTATGATTGAGTAGTACATTGTTATCATTCTCAACAACTTCATTCATGACACCTTTGATACTCATGTATGAGAAAGAACTTTCAGTGATTGAGTTACTTTATTTGACTTCATGTTGTTCAGGAGGGGAGGCCGCAAGGCGGGACAGCCAGCAGCGGCATTCTGTTCGGGGATGCGTGGATCTGGTGATGCTGGAGCGTGGTAACAAGAAACATCATATTCGCAAAGGCGTTTCAAATAGCCAATTTACCTTTCTCCCTAAAGGTTTCTTGCTCTGCTGTCAGTATCACTGGTCTTGGGGTTTAGATTTTGTCAATATCAAAATCTGGGTACTTACCAGCAAACGAGTTGTTGACCTATTTACTTAGTCAAGTTCATTTCTGCTATGTTCTTCAGTCAAGCTTTAACTTCTAGCCTTGATTAAATGGCAATGATATTCTCCAAAACCTACTGATGTCAGAAATCCTGCTACCCAACAGGATGGTCTGCCAAGTGATGTGAGCACTACTCAGTGTGTGGCAGACGTTCATTAGGATTGCAAACAAGATTTGAGATGTAGGTGTTGGTCAAATTTTGGAAAATTATGGGTCTGCAGGTACAAAATTACATGTAGGAAATTTTACAGTTTTCTGTGATTAAAGATTCAAGCATGAATGTGAATATAGTTCCAAGGTTTTTTTGCTAACATGTTTTCTTATATTTACTTCTCTTTGTATGATATTGGAATTTATATGCTTACTTAACTGCTCAAAGATATCTGTTTTGTTTGTCGATTGGAAGTTACCACATTAAGCTTGAGTCCATGTGAATTGACACACTATTTGGAACAAAATAAAACTTAGTACTGTACTACAGTTTGGTGGTTAAATTACTCCTTACCTCGACATTCTAATAATCTGTAATAAGGATAGTTCGCATTGGTCATGCAAGATCACTTGCGGGAAATTGGTGGCTTGTTGTTGTTGTGCTTCACAATTTCTGTTGTTTCTATTTATTTTACACTTTTTTATTTACTGCAATTTGCAAAACAGAAGTACTAGCATAACTGGAATTTCTGTTTGTGTTTTTTACAGAGGGAACATAGTCTGATGGGACAGCTCCTAAATCAATGTCACATAAGGCAACAACATATTTGGAGGAGTTGAAGGAGTTGAGATGAGTTGATCACATCCTCATGTGTCTTTGCATGTTGCAACAGGGGCGGTGTACTTTTTTTAGATAGAAGAACTTATGGGGCACATCAGATGTACTGACCACTCCTTAGTCCCAAGAACAGGAGTAACAATTTTCTCAAGTTCTGTTGTTGTATTGTACTAGAAGTATGTTCATCAAACTGCCTTATCAACCATTTGCTATTAACCCTCAAACATCTAACTTTTTTACATCCTCAAACATTTGATATATTTCTTAGCAACTGCCTTCTGACCCTCCCCTTCACCCTTTTCGGATAGTTTTTTGTGAGAATACCCTTTCCTGGTAGCTATGTCCCACCATCTGCATCAGAACAAGAGAAAGGGGAAGATGATCTATTGGCCACAGAGACATTGCTTCCTGCAATTGACCATATTATCGATCAAGGGCCAGCAAAAATATAGAGATTTCAATTAATTTTACCGTCGACCAAGTAAACTATGCAATTCATGAGTTGTGATGATGAAAGAAGAAGAAGAAATATGATTTAATGGCAAAAAATAAGTCAACAATGTTGTCTGATGTGCATAAGGATTTGGTACATGTTTGACATAAGAATATGTATGCCTTCAAGCCTAATTATTGTGCCTTGCATGTTGTGTTCTTTTAGTATATTTTTCTCCCGTTGCAATGCACGGGCATTTTTGCTAGTAACATATCAAGGACGCACCATCTTACCAGATTAACCATTCGACTTACCCATGCAGTGTGGGAAGAAAGAAGTATTGGGACTGCGTATCCAAGCAATTGATGCCATGGACTCCTTCGTACAACCTTGTAAGCGAAAAAGAAGTTGCAGTGTGCCTGTACAAAGAACTACCGTAAGTTCAGTTACCTGCTTCTCGGAATTTTAGTTAGCCACTTATTGCAAAATTGTTCAATTACGTTGCTTGGCTTAATTTAGTTTGCTACTAATTACATAATGGCACAGCCTATTAATCATATTGTAGACTGCGCCTATCTATGTGTTTGATACTTACTGTTAAGAATTACCTGTTTGCCTTAACTTAAATATCTACTTTTTTGTTTGACTGCTTTGTTGCTGCAACAGCGGGTTACAATGACGTTAATAACTACATTTCAGCATCCAATTGAAACTCTTTAATTCCTTGTTTGTTTAACTGGTTTGCTATTATAACTCCTAGTTGAGATGTTTTGCTAACTTCAACTTTTCTGAATCCAATCGGAACTTTAATGGCAAAACAGGTTAGCTCAAGATCAAAGAGCAAGGTCCCCATGGACATTGCATCATCCCACAGCAGTGGCACCGGCCCAATCGTGCATTATGAATTGCCAACTGCTGATGCTCTAGAGGCTAAACTAGTTGTAGAAAGAGATTCTGCTTCTGCACTTAGAGATGAAGTTGACATGTTGAGGAAGCAAACAGCACAATCACAAGCAGTACTCAAGACAACCATTAAATATTTGGTGGATTTCAAAACAAAGAAAGCTGAGACTGACCAGATTGTTAAGGTCCTGAAGGAAAAAAGGAAATTAAATTCCTACTTGGTAAATCATAGGTGAAATGTTCTTTCCATAGTTGGATAACCTTTGTGTTGTCTGCTCATATAATCAATCAAACCATTTGTTTTAGAGATCATGTAATAATTGTTTTTTTTGTTTTTTGGTTTCTAATTTTATTTGAGCACAAGTTTGTATTAATTGATAAGACTCGGAGACATTTCATTTGGATTGCTGTGCCAGACCTACAAATATGCCAATCGGGCTGAATGTGCATTCACCAATAGTAGTAGTATAGATGGAACATAAGTGGCACGCATCGGAAAGGGCCAAGATGCTGGCTAAAAAAAGGATGATGTTGTAGCCAAAAAAAAGTACAGCGGCCTGGCTTATGTATGTTAGTTGATATTATTGATCCATATACTCTATAAGTGTTTATATGTCTGTTAGTTCTGTACATTCTTGGTTGATTTACTCGGTATTTGAATCTTGATACATCGCTTGTGTACATATCTAAATGGGAGTATACATTATGCTGCGTGTGACATTTGAGTTGGACATGAAGTGTTCCAAATATTTGAATTCACCTTAAACTGGATTCTAGTTTCTGAATTTGAGTATCGACATTTGTAAACCATATTTATATATGACAGTGGAATACATCTTTGTCGTCCTTTTGAAGATATCTAAAAACACATAGAATGATTTATAAACATCCATATAAGAATACAAAATGGATTCAAATTTAGTTGCCAGGGTAAACATGGATGCTTATTGTCCCAAAATTCGAAAGAAGCAGCAAAATGTCCACTCCCACGTCGGCTGCCCAAAGCCAAGTGTTTGGGAGATGAAAATTACTGTCTACCCATTACACGGACAATCCGTCGGCCCGATTTCCACTGCTCTAAAAAGGGGTAGGTTAGTAACTTCAATTAGACATGACACAACTGCCTCTGAGCCCATTCCGACATGGTGGGCGTCAAACATGGGCGGCAAAATTCATTTGATTCAAGCTCATCCGAAAGACCTCTGTTTCTCCCTCCATTCCCCATTCATACACGGTGGGTGGCAAAACAAACTTGACTCGGCCGAAATCGATGTAGGCAAATATTTTCAATAGGGGCAGGTTTGTAACTTCACTCAGACGTGACACAACCGCCCTATCTGTTAGCCCCATTCATACACCATGGGCGCCAACCATGGGCGCCAACCACCCTCTCCTCGCCCGAAATCGCTCTGGGCAAATATTGGTGAGATGCGAGATTACCGTCCTATCCCCAACCGACGAGACGTCCAAATTTTAAATGGGGGCTAAGTTCGTAACTTTCCCATATTTCAGACAGGCGCGTCCCAAAAACATGGTTTCCCGTACCTCTCCCTCCATTTTACCATTCATACACCGTCCGCGCTAGAACACCCCATCCCCACACCAGCCTCCGTCCGCTACCCCATCCATCGCCGCCGTCCTCCACCACATCCATCGCCACCGTCCTCCACCATGCCAGAGCGCCTACCAAGACCGCGTTGTCCACTGCTAGATATGGACGTTTCTCATCCACGGCGACGGACCAATAGCCTTGCATGGTGTCCTCTCGCTTCATCGGCACCGTCGTCCTCTTTGTCGGGGCCGCTCACACGACCTTCTCTTCCACCGCAATGGGACTTATCCCCCGATGCACCCATCTACCATCGTAGATCTGCTTCAACGCCACCGATAGCCATCGCACCCCCGATGCCAACACGGCGCCGCAAGAGAGGTGGTACTTCATATCTCCTCAACTTTTTGATCTCAACCAGAAAATAGATCTTAACTTGGTTACTCTACTTTCTTTTCAGCTCTTAGAATTTAGTTCTTAGTTCGAAGCAAACAATGGATGCTAAATATCATTTCTCCGGTTTGCAGCTTCAAATCTGCCATGGCACAACCATAATACGGCTTAATTGATCATGCTTAGGGTTTAATTGATCATGTTGGTTCCGTGGTGGTTTCTTTAATAGAAATCGGAGCGGAAACCCTCTTTTGCTAAAAAAATATGCTTAGAGTTTCCCCCTTTTATGATCACTATACAATCAGAATACGTGCTTCGTGTCATAATAACACTGCTCCACCCATCAAGCTAAACAAGCTTAGTTGTTCAAATACAAATCTGATATTATTAAAACAAAGTTGTTTAATTGGTCAGCTAAATGTTCCTAAATTAGTTTCGAAAATGCATGTTCGCCGCTCGGGTGTGTATCTCTACAGGGTGCCCACGGTGGGCCGGCCCACCCTGGGATTTTGGGTCATCCCAGGCCCCGATCCCCCTCTGTTCTGCTGCGCGCTTCCGATCTCTACTCGCCCCCAGCCGCCTGCCTCACCGGCGACTTGTCGTCCCCGGACGGCGTGACTCTAGGAGGAGACGCCAGACTAACAGGAGGCCAGGAGCCGCTCGCCCAACAACGTCACCGCTGCCCGAGCGCACCACCGTGCCTACCTTCCCAGTCCGTTCAGGGCTCAGGCGTGCAGCACCCACCAAGCCAACCCGATTTATCCTAAGATACGTCCTCAACACTCAGCAGCCACTCCTCATCACCCATTTTCTAATTGATTCATTACTCATTAGGCAGGACTGTCATTAGGGTTTGTTGTGTGCTCAGTGCTACCTACACTTAATGGTTCAGATGTATTTCGGTAATCTTCAGTACCTCTAAAGTTCACAGGGTTTTCAAAATTCCGGCCCTCGGAACAGAAAGTAGTCATTTTGGATTGTTGGTCGTAGTGACATTGACCCAGATTACTACTGCAAGCCAGGTTTGTTGACAATTTTACTTGCCTTTCTTACTCATTTGATATAATATCCAATTATTCACGTCGATTAGTTGCAAACAATAAGTGCTAGACAAACTTCTTCATTCAGATTTTGGACGGTCTCTTACTGCAGTTACAATTCTGCATACTTGTCCTAGTAAGCTCACAAGTAAATGATTGATTCACTACATCTATGCCTACCTTGTCATATTTTTTGTCAATATTCTTTTAGGGTGGACCACCCTGTTTCTAAATACTGGAACCGTAGACATGAGTGAATAGTATTTATCTATGTGATCTCTTCCATCATGTGTGGGTAACGAACACTGCATTGTATAGAAAGAAAGTGTCATTTCCAGCTTTTACATAGGTTTCGATCTTTTACATGGAATACAATCTGCCTACTTGCTTTGTGTCGCACTACCAACACTCCACCCTTGAAGCTAAACATTACGACACTCATAATTGCTTAGTTTATTTGTTCAAATACGAATTTCATATGATTCTAATGTTCCTACTTCAGTTTTGAAATGTGTGCCTGCCTGTTATAGAGACATAAAGGGTTTGTATTTTTGTGTGTGGTCTGGTCGGCACGGTTGGGGAGGTGAACTTTGCATATGCGGGGGTTTATAGGGAGACACTCTCCGAGTTTAATCCGCAATGCATTCCATAGATAATCTGACTACT